>NW_006203497.1:945660-968581 GCF_000334495.1 Tupaia belangeri chinensis
TTTGCTGATATAGATCAGTTAATATTTAATAGACATTTATTACTTTAGTTTCTCATGTGCTTCAAGAAAAAGCTTTGTGTTTTTCAGCAAAGACACTAACCCCACTGCTCTCTGGATCAATGGTGCTGATTAGAAGAGCCAGTTGGTAACCAAGGCATGGGAACAGGAGAAGGGAGAGAGGCTAGCATGTTTTCATTAGAAATAGTAAGAAAAAGAAAGATACAGGAAAGTGGAGGACCAGGTGTTTGAGGAGGGATGAGGATTAGTGTTGTTTGGGGAATTGAAATTGAGGGATAGTACTTTGTAGAAAAGCCGTCTCTCTACAGTAGAACATGGTAGTCTCTGCTACTCCCGTTCCACTTACTCCGTAAGAACAGGGTTGCAGAAGCTAGAAGCAGAGAGGATTGCAGAGAGCAGAAGAATCTCTACTATCTTAATTAGAGCAGCTCCTCGTCTTGAGCCAGTCTGCCAGGAACATGCCTCAGTATTAGCAGATCCAATGGGGATTTCTGTTCCAGTAACCTCATTTCCCTTTGCAAGAAATCATATTTATTAAATATCACAGATGTGAATTATCCATTGATTAATATGTTCATAATAAAAATAACAAAATTAATACCATTCTAAAAAAGTGACAAGTAACTAAAACGTGCACTTCCATAATAACATCGTAAGTACCAAATAATTAATCCTAAACTGTCCCATGATATGGGCATATGATCAACCCTATAACAGTGTCTGCAGCTAACGTTTTCTTTTTTTTGTCATGATTTCCTTTCAGGTGTTAAAAAAGAAAAAGAAAGAAAGAAAGAAAGAAAGAAAGAAAGAAAGAGAGAGAGAAAGAGCAATTCAACAGTAGCAACAAAACACCTGACTCGGTTTTGAAAGAGTGACTGCAGATTTTAGTTAACTGCAGATTTAGTTAACATTTATTTTACACATTTGTGTATTTTGGTTATATCATGAAGGATGAAGTATTGATTTGAGTCCCAAAAATTATTAAAGAATTAAAATAACAGAAATTTCTTGGTTACAAAATACTCAGTAAATATATTTATCAAAGCAACTAAAGAGAACCTAAAAATGTTGTAAAACTGGGGGCCAGTAGGAGGCGTGGTGGTTAAAACGCTGAATCTCACATGGCCGATTCTGCAGGTCTAGTCTCAGACCTGTTGCTTGAGTAACACAGGGCACATGTGTGTTCATGCCCAAGAGAAGGGATTGCAGCGTGGCCATCCTCCTTGAAGCAAGGGAGTGGGGAAGTGGGGATTTCTCACTTTCCATCTCTTTTTGTCTCTTTCTCTTTCTCTTTCTCTCCAGTGAGTGCTGCACCAAATGGCAAACAAACAAATTATATATATATATTAAATATATAATAATAATAATAATAATATATTGTATTATATTATTAATAAATAATAATATATTATATATATATATATATTAAATTGTAAAACTGAATTACACTGTTGCTGAAAACCATGGTGTAAAATTAAAGTACTTCCCTACCAGTTGTGGAATTCTTTTAAAGTCATCCTAACAGAGCTATGTATGATTTCACAGAATTAATATATAGAGTGAATTAGGTAGTATAACAGTTCAAATTTCCACCTGCATTCTATAATCTTACAATTAAACTGTTGTCTGTCAAGGATGATAAATGCCCTCGGCAGCAATATGATTTAATCATCTTTTATAGGAAAGGCACAAGATAGGGGTTGCAGTTCTAAGGCAGCAGGTCAGTTATCTCTCCTGGAGATGGCAAATAGCCAGACAAACACTATGACCAAACCCTGAAGGGAAAACCTATCTATGATAGGGTAAAATAAAATGTTTAATTCAGCCCAAGACCATTCTACTATAGAACACTATGTGCGTTTTAAAAAGAGAAGATAATTAGATGTTCAAGATCTGATAATTTTCTAAATAGTCAACAACAAAATTTTTGGTTGCTCTATTATAAAACAAAAAAAAAGTACTTTTTTTTTTTCCGTCGAGGGAGAATTTTGCTCTAGGGCATGTGCGCTCACTGAAGAGACACAGAGAGACAGAGAGACAGAAAAAGAGAAATCACTCCCCAGGAAGGATGGCCACACTGCAATCCCTGCTCTTTCACTCTCCTCTCAGGATCCTGGGCATTTACACACATGAATTAGCATGAGTTTTAAACCACTGGTTCTAAAGTCAAATCCTGGTAAACTCCCTGGGACTCCAGTGATGTAACCATCTGCCATTCACTGGTCCCCACATTCCACCTTTTGTATAATGAATACTAGGCCATAATTTATTTAGTATGTATTATTGTGAAGTTTGTGGGTGGGAATGCAGCAGTCAATAAAATTGCTTCTAGTTTACTCTCTGTACCAATCTAATGGAAGGCTTATAGCCACTAGAGAAAACTAGAACAGTTTAGTCAGATGATTAAAAAAGAAACTATTCTGGGACCACCAGCTGACATAATGTCTAGATTGCTGTACTCCCATGTAGTCAGCCGTGGTTTGAATCCCAGACACGGTGGCTTGAACTCACACTGGGCATGTGCGTGTGTGCCCAAGGAGCTAAGAGGAGAATGGAAGAGTAGGGATTGTGGCGTGGCCATTCCCCTGGGGGGGGGGGGCGTGATTTCTCGCTTTCTGTCTCTCTGTCTCTCTCTGTCTTTCTGGCAAGCACTGGCATCCTGTAGCATAAACTTCTAAAAAAAAAAAAAAAAAAAAAAGAGAGAGAAAGAAAGAAACTATTCATGATGCTACACTGACCCAGGACCCCTAGTTACCTAGTTGTTTATAGAAAATGGTTTATAATTTCCAATTTGTGGATATAAAGAGTCATTTTTGTTAAGACCCCATGGCCTACAAGTTGTGGGAGGCTGCACACCAGCAGGTCTGCCAGGGTTCCTCGGAGAGCAAACAATTGCCATGATTGGTTAAAAAAACCTGACCTTTGAAACCTTGCTCTGATTGGCCACTAGAATCCCTCAAATTTGCATATCCGGCACCTCATGATTGGTCCAAAAGCAACCAATCATAACCCACCGTTTACAACCAATCACGGCCCACCGTTTACAACCCACCAGCGTGTATATAACCACGATGCCTGGTCCACAGTAGCCAGACGACCAGGAAGACGACACAGACGACCAGGAGAGCCTGAAGAGCTGAAATACTGCACAGTCTCCAGATGACCCTGAAGAGGTGTAACACTACATCATCTCCAGACGAGCCTGAAGAGTTGTGACACTGCGTCATCTCTGTGCTGCTCACAATAGACGACGCAAACCTGAAGAGTTGTAACACTGCATCATCTCTGGACGACCCTGGAGAGCTATGACACTGCGTCGTCTCTGTGCTGCTCCCAATAGACGATGCGACCCTGAAGAGTTGTAACACTGCATCGTCTCCGTGCTGTACCTTGCTGCCCACAATAAACAGAAGACACTGAAGACATGGTGTCGTCTCCGTGTTGTAACACTACGCCGCTTGTCCCGGCTCTCACTCCTTCACTCAGGAAACCTGTTTGACTGCCCCCTCCCCCGGGCGGGACACGTGTTTATAGAAAATGGTTTATGAGTTTCAATTTGTGTATATAAAGAGTCACTTTTGGTAAGACCCCATCGCCTACAAGTTAAGGGAAGTGGATCTCACGTGGCCAATTGTGTTATAAGTCCTAGTGCTGGCAGCTTGAAAACCATGCTGAGTGTGTGCACAGTAATGCCCTAAATCTCAACAGAACGGAGAAATGGGGAAGGAGAGATCATTAGGAAGTAACTTTTCTCTTTCTCCTATTAAAAATTATAGGGCTATTATTTTCCTATTACTTGAGTTTAATAATAATTTAACTTAAATTTAATTTAAAATGAAAGCTACTTGATTTTTTTTTTATTTCAAACTTCAAGGACTACATTTGTCTGGAAGATTTCCTTTTTTAATAGAAAGACATTTATCTTAATTGATATTAAAATAATATTATAAAAGACCATCTTTAGAGTATGCACAATTTTATATTCAGAGTTTTTAAAAAGTTTCTTGCAAAGATTGGCATATTAAACATATCATTTCTTAAGTGATAGCAATGCAGTATTTAGAGTCACATTTACTTTCTATTCTGCACTTCAGATACAAAGTCTTGATTCTAAGAGTGCAACTGTTTCACTAGTAATTGTTCTTTAAGAAAGCAAGTTTTGGCATAAGTTCCAACTATGGTGCAGTGGTAAAAGTTGACACTGCAAGACAATCCAACAACACAGAAGTTTCTGGTTGGATAGTGAGAGACATTATTTTCCCTGAGTACACCAGGCATGCACTTGGCCATGCTAATTTGAGGCTGGGGGTGGATTCTTATTTTGGACTCTGTTGAGGATTCCATCTCTCTCTCTTTCTCTCTGTCTCGCTCACTCATGGAGAAATAAATGAATAAGCTTAAGGGCAAAAAAAGAAAGAAAAAAGCTTTGCAAATGAATGCTTTACTACTATACAAAAATATAGAGCTGAGACTCACAAACCAGTTGCATTCTCTCTAATCCATTGGTATACATGATGTCGAAGAAGGCAAAACAAACTTGAGTTGTTAGAAGTCATTCCAGAAATCTGGGGCCAGCTGGTGGCACGGTTGCTAAGGGCACTGGACTCCCAAATGGCCGACCACAGTTCAAGTCCTAGACCTGGGGGCTAGCTTTCTCATTTTCCCCTCTCTCTATCCCTCTCTGATCAAATTAAAATAAATAAAATAAAATAAAATGAAAATTCTTAAAAGAAAAAAAGGAAGTCATTCTAGAAATCTGATTTTGTATCAAAGGGAATGTGAAACTTTTGGGTTCTGCAGAATTTTCAATTTCTTAATCTCTTTTGATAGTATAAATGCACTCAGTTTATGAGAGATACCATGCCATGCACTTATAATTTATGTTTTTATTCTCTGCAAGTATATTACAATATAAAAGTTTTCAAAGATTTTTTTTTAAAGTCTAGGGTATATGTTTCTCATTTAATGAAAAACAAAATACTGATAAATTCTTAGTTCTATTCAGATTTTGCATTCTTAAACTTTTAAAATTGATTTAATTACTCACATTAAACTATTTATCAAAACTTTAATGACATAAAACTTAGGATTTATGCTTCTATGTTTTCCTGAATTCCATCAATGTCCTTTTATTTTCTAAACCACAAAGAAAAAACTTCAGTCAAGAAAGTTGACTACATTACCAGAATGACCATCTGCTTGTCAATACCCTCTGAATATTCATTATATGTTTAGAATTTAACACAGAGTGTTTAAATTAAGATGTTATTTCCACTGATTTAAAATTCAGAAGTAAACAGTAAATATATTTCCGATAATCTGACTTAACACAATAAAGCAAAACAAAACACTCAACTTTTCTGGGGTCTTCCGTTTGTTGCATTTCATTCCTGGCATCGTTACTGTTCAGCCATTGTTTATTATTTTTTATTTTTTTCATATCCAAAGTCTCATTCCAGAAAGCTAGAGGTTTGAATGACAGGCCCAACTCAACTCATTTTTCAAACTAAAATTGAAGTTTTACCAGTTTGCTAGCATTCTGTCCTCACAATGATGCTGTGCCGTTGCCTTGTCTAAAAGATGACAATAGGATGCAGAACGTGTCACACTATCAAATGTGAAGTAGACAAGTTTCCCCAGAGGCAAAACTCCACAACAGGTCAAACAGTTGCCTGAGAAGCATTTACACTGATGAACTCTTCATACATTTACATGGCAATGAGTCACAATAAAAATTCACATCTCCTTGTATTTAGATAGAGGATAAGCAGCCAGCAGTAACAAAATTGTGTCTTTAAAGTGGCACCTGAGTCCTCAGCTATATTCTCTTAATTCTTGCTCTTACTCCTATTTTGCAGATAAAATAAAATAAAAATTGGTGGAAATGATGAAGCTACCAACACTGGACTAAAATGGGAAACTAAATACAGAAACAAACTTCTTTTGTTTGATTTGTCTTAAGTTGAAAAAAATAAAAAAGGAGAGAAATTATATTATCTGGTAGGTAACTTGAAAATGTTTTATCTTCAGAGTTTCTTGTGTATCAGAATAACTTGCAGATATTTAAAAAATACAGATATGAATGCCCCTCCAGATATTTGGGAATTTTAATATTAGGATATAGGCAATTATTATCATAAATACACACCCACACATACATACATATATTAAGTGTTTGTAATCTAAATGTCCAAAATTTAAAATAACATCTGAAACTCTTTGAGTGCCAACACGATGCAACAAGTGGAAAATTCTACACCTAATTTTATGTGATGGGTCAGTCAATATGCTGCAATACCAACATTGATAAAATTACTTTCAGGCTATGTGCATAAAGTATATGTGAAACATAAATGAGTTTTGTGTTTAGACTTAGGTCTTATCCCTAAGATATATAATTATGTATGTGCAAATATTCCAGAATCTGAAAAAATCTCGAATCCAAAGACTCTGCTTCTAAGCATGTTGGATATGAGACACCCACTCTTTCTACTAGAGAGATAGATATATGAATATATCTTCATATTTCTATATATCATATAAAGATATAATATGGGTAGCTATATCAACAACTCTATCAATATCTAATTATAGAATATTATCAGTATTTACTTATCTGTCATCTATCTATAATTAAAATATATTTAAGCAATTTGGCCATTATATTTGTGAGATTATTTTTATAAGAAACTGCCTTTAGATTGTAAATTGATTGTAAATAGTAGTTTCCTTGATACCGAGAAACTTTTGCAGTCAAATATGTCCAATACATGGGGTCAGACGGTAGGAGAGCAATAAAACATGACTGACAGGCTGAACCATGGGAAGGTTCTGAGTTCTTGTCTAGAGACGTCCCTGAGAAGCCAGGCATGTATGTGCCGGTGACAAGGATCTAGTTGAATCTGGGATTAGATTTGTCAGGCCCCTGTTGAGAGTACTGTCTCTGCTTTATCTCTTTCTATTTCTTTCTCTCTCTCTTTCACTCATGGAATAGATAAATAAACTTTTAAAAAATATGTCCAATATAAACTTCTACCACACATTTGAAATTTACTGACAGTTATATATAGGAGACCATGTAATCTACACCTTACATACTTAGCTACATACCACCTATCTGCCAGTTATAAATGCTGTAAAAAAAAAGGCACATTGTAACTAGAAACAATATATCCGTAGCATGACTCACCAAACTTGTGGTTTGAGAATGCCATTAAATTTTTATTGCATATTTTATAGGCTCAATAGAGGGTTGGAAGTAGAATGCCATTCAATATGTTGATCTGTTGGCTCACCAGGCACGCCTACCCAATTCATGAAAAGGTAAGTATGCCTTTAAAATACACATATGAACACCATTTAAACATAACAATAAATGTAATAGTTTAATGCCGTATGTTATTATTTAACTTATCATACAAACAAATATTATTAAATGTATTATATTAAATGTTCTGTGGAGTGGTTCCCATATGGCATTTAGATCTGCTTTTTAGACTCATGATTAGAATCTCTGTTTTGTTAATTACCTTCTAACCCCATGGCATCCACTGATGAAATATAGGCTTCAATGATCTACTTGGACTGTAAATTTAAAGTAATGCACAGATTTTTTACCCCTGGTCATGATGAAACAAGAAGAAATGTGCTGACTTCCAAGCTGTAACCAACTGGGATATAAAACTGGGGAAAAGGGAAACAATCATCATCAAACAATGACCAAAGAGCTAGTGGGAAAACAAAAAAGGTGAGCCCTACAATAATCCAAGAATTCTCTTAGAATATCTCTGTGGATATAGGTTACTGACTATGAGTTTTGGGAAAAAACAAAAACAAAAACACACAAACAATAAAAACTCTGGCAGGCAGATTAATTCAGGGGAAAAAAGTTTGAGGCTATGAAGGCTGAGGAAACTGGTAATTTTGAGTCATGTGTCATGAGAAGAAACAATTATGGAGAATAAATCTTCAAAAATCTACACCACAGTCACTTTGATTCATTGTTGAGTACTCTGTCAGTCATGGTTACGGTGAAATTTCATAGGAGAGAATTTAAAAAGACTGTAGAGTTTTCCGTGAGCAATTTCTAAGACTTATACAAAGCAGAGAGTTAGTAAACTCTGCCTATACAGACTGTAGAGTCCTTGCTGTGAAGTGGTATAATATTATATCAAATATGATTTTCATTATTATAAGTCAACAATGCATTGACCATAAAGACAAAATAAAAAATGTTTGACAAAACCATATGGCAACATAATAGTTTTAAATAGTATAAAATCTAAAATTAGCTTAATTGAAAATGGTCTAGCTAACCACTGATATTTCAAGAAAATAAAGATGATGATATTTGCCTAAACAGCAAGACAGTCTTCCAAAAAATTTAATGAATGAATGAATAAAGCTACCTAAAATTTTTTTAAAAAGCACAGTTTGGTTAAAAACTGGATAGGAAGGTGGAGTCAGCAGATGCTGTGGTAGTTAAGGCACGAGAGTCCCACACGGCTGACCGTGGTTCAGGCCTTAGACCTGGTGGCTTGAAAATCACAGTGGGTGTGTATGTGCGCTTGCCCAAAATACCAGGAGGAGAATAGAAGACAAGAAATTGTGGAGTGGCCATTCCCTCTGGAGAGTGATTTCTTACTTTCAGTCTCTCTCTCTCTCTCGTGAGCACATGTACTTTAAGGCAAAACCCTAAAAAAGGTTTGTATATATATATATATATATATGGTATATACAGAAAATGCATATACATTAAATGCATATAGTAAGCATAAGAACTCTTTAAAATATATAATAATATTGGAGATTAACTGGGCTTCAGAACACAGAATGTTCTAGAAAAAGTTTATGACAAATAGGTTCAATTTATCAAAAAATAGCATTTTAAATATTTCTACATTTACTAACAGAATTTCATAATGTTTGATATAAAAATTGACAGAAGTTGGGGATGGCAGGGGTTGTGGTATTTTGAGCCGCTGGACTCCCACAAGACTGACTACAGTTTGAGTCCCAGACCTAGAAGCTTGCTTTCTTACTTTTTCTCTTTCTCTCTCTGATCAAATTTTAAAAAGAAGTAAATAAATAAATACAGAAAAATAAGATAATTTAAAAAAATGACAGCATTGAAAGAAATAAGTTTTCTCTCTGAGTATTTGAGTGACATATAGATAACCTCTTCAACATGAGCCTCCATCTTAACCTATTTGACTTATATTTATAGAACAATATCTCAAATAAGATATTTTTTTCAAGTATCTTTGTCCATTTAGGCTGCTATCACCAAATAAACCTGGTAATCTATAACTAATAGAAATTCTCTTCTCACAATTTTATAGGCTGAAAATCCATTTCAATGTGCCAGGAGATTCAGTATGTGAGGAGGGCCATTCCTCAGAGATGGCACCATCTCTACACTCTCATACGGCCTGAGGGAAGAAAAGACATTGACTTCCTCAAGTCCTACAGGTAAGAGTACTGATTCTCCTTGTGAGGGTGGAGCTTAAAAGACCTAATCATCTTCTAAAGGTCTCACATCTTAATAATACTGCATTGGAGAGTCAGTTTTAACACAAAATTTGGAGGAAAACACGAAGTCAACCTATAATCAGTACATATATTTTAAAATATTTTCTTATTTTTCTTGCGATATTTTTTTCTCGTAGAGCATTTAGGTTTGTTTCTCAGTTTTCAAATATTTGTGAAATGTTCAGATAATCTCACATTACTTATTTCTAATTTAGTTCGACTGTGGTCAAAATATATTGTGTCGTATTGAGATCTGCATTATATTACATTACAGTTCATTTTTTACTTTGGTGTCAACCCTGTTATGATCAGGGATTTCACAGATCAAATCATGAGGGAACTTTTCTAGGATTATTATATTTATCAAAATCAGACTAGTGAAAATGGATGCATTATAATGTGTAGATTATTCTTCAAAATTTAATTAAATAAAACAATATATAAATATTTTACTGCTCATACTGAAATATTAGTTGTCAGGAAAGTATTAATGTACTTAATGTACTTTTTTTGTTTTCCTATCCAAAAATATGTCATGACTTTCCCAATAACCTAATATTTTAAAGTAGCTTGAACACAATATAATATCTATAAGGCTAGTAACCAAACACTTTTGAACTGACAATTCCACATAGTACATTACTAAACACATTTAAGAATATGGACAGAAGTATAATTCTGTTAGTCAGAAAGAAAGCGAAAATTAAGACTACAGAGAGCTACTATATTATACTCATTATAATTGCACGAGTAAATAAATTAGGACATTGATCACTTCAAGTTTTGTTGAGAAATTTGAGTGGCATAATTGCTGTAAATAGTTAAACTGTAATAGTCTATGTGAAAATATTAATATAAACGGGTGTTATCTTATGTGGTTAAACACGAAAAAACTAATCCAGCTAGATGGTGCAGTTTATATTACAGACTAGACAGAAGTGCTAGAAGCCACATGGCTGACCACAAGCTCAGATTCCCAGCCAAGTCAACCTGAAATGCACTGAGTGTGGACATTCCTGCCCAAGATCCTGATGATCCGGAGATCCGGAGGAAGGGGATTATAGCAAGTACAGACACTGTTGAAGGTGTCTCTCTTTCTCTCTCTCTTGCATGCCTATGCACAAGAATGAAATAGATCAACTTAAAAAAAAAAAAAAAAAAGCCAGAGTTTTGTCTAAGAATACAACCTCCAGATGTATATACCTGAAACTGGTAAATGGATGTTCATAGAAACATCACTAGAACAAACATGGGAACTAAAATTATTCCAAAAATCCATCTAACAAAGAATGATAATTATACTCATATATTTATACACAAAAATATTACAACTCAAGAATGAAATTCAACAATAATTGAAATAGTATAATATGTAAATTTAATAACTTATGGACTGAAAAAGTGTTACAAATATGTTAGTGTAGTTTTATATTAATTATTAATTAGTTTTATGTTAATATTAGTTTTATAAAGCTTAAAAGCCTATTTTTTAAAGTTCCAGGTCTTATAACGTTTAAAGGTTAAATTCAGATTCAATGTATAACCAGGATTGAAAGCTACTATTCTAGAATTAACAGGAAATGTATAAATAAAATCTACAATTTCTTACCACCCCTTTTTTTATTTTTAAGTTTAGTTTAGGGACCAGCAAGTGGTGTAGTGGTTAAGGTGCTGGACTCCTATATGGTCAACTACTGTTTGAGTCCCAGACCCAGCAGCTTAAAACTCACACTGGGAGTGTGTGCATGTGTGTGTGTGTGCCCAAAATCCAGGGAAGAAAATGGAGAAGAAATTGCAGCATGACCATCCCCCCAGGGGTGGGAGGGTGATTTCTCACTTTATCTCTCTTTGTCTCTTTGGCAAGCACATACACCCTATAGCAAAAATCTAAAAAAAAAAATAAATAAAGTTTAGTTTGGAACTATTTTCTACTTTTCTAACGGACATTTCAGAGATTAGGGCAATCATAAAAAATTGATGAAAGTGACATAGGATATTGGAGTGCACGTGGGTCCAATGTCAATTCCAGATCAGTACTGTGAGATGACTTGGTTCTTGTCTTATGCTCATGAAGAATTAGAGACATGAAAAAAGAGTGAGGATAGCAAAGTGGAGTTTATTGAAAGAGAAAAGCTCCCATGATAGGAGGGATCCTGGAAGGGGTAGATGATTTAGGGATCTCATCAGGAGTTTTTATCCTAGCCAGGAAGGACTAATTCACTTGTCCCTACGGGGGTCATATTCCAGGGATGTGTATTTAGAGAGCTATACATTTAAAGAACTTTCAGTAAATGAATGCCCGAGTCTTTGTTTTAGAGCTTCATCTCAGAGACTATTATCTGGTTGACAATGATAGCTTGCATCTTTTCTGAGGACCTTGGGTCCTAAAGACCATTATCTAGGATCTGGAATGCAGTGAGACATGAAACTGCCTAAATTGTTTTAGGTCTTGTTGCTGGGTTAATCATTTAATCATTGTTGCAGGCTGCTACTATTTCTTCTAAGCAATCAGTTTCTTTTCAATGCTTATCTACTGCTATTCCATCCTTGGGCCTTATGTCCCAACTACCTGTTTCTTAGGGTTCTATCTCCTGTCTCGAAAGAATGCATACCACAGGACTATGTACTTAAGAACAGGTGGGAATGTTTACTAAAGAAACATTCTCATACTAGAGGTGGGTTAATTTTTCCTACAGAGATAAATATGGTACTTAAAGCCATTATCAGGTCTGTAGATGTAAGGGTACTTTTCCATCATATTCTCTTCAAGTATGTAAACCATGGATTACCCCAGGATGAGGACACAGGTAGATTTGGGAAGTGGCAGGAGGAGGCTGATCTGCCTCAGGAACACATTTCCCTATGTGTAAGAGGTGATCAAAACTGGATTTTTGTCTACACACTTCAAAGAAAATCTACCAAATCTCAATGACTTTTTACAGTGCTATGCACTATTAAGTAAAATAAAAATCTCATCTTAAAAGTGTCTGACATAATTATTATGGCAGATTCATTGCACACCTGTTGGTGTTAATCATTCTTCATGTACTGCAGCTTTTTATAGTCCTCCAAAGGTGTTGTGAGTTCCTGAAAGAGTTAATGAACTCTTCTGTGACTACTTTATCATTATATATAGCTTAATGATACTTGAAGAACATACTCTACTTGATTGTACGTTAAGTTCCATAAAAATAACTGAATATAAATGATTAAAGTATATTATCATTTCACAACTATAATATGCCTTACTTTATAATTCATACCTTTTAACATGCTTAGAATATAGCTTTAGGCTTTGCTAAAACACTTTTTTAAAACTCCCAATAACTAATCACATTAAATGTGCATTTGTGTCAAACACAGCTGAACTCATTTTATTTTCATTGTAAAATATTGTTAGCAATACAGGGTTATGATAATTACCCCGGAAGGTCTTCTTATAACTTCACATGCAAGCAAACCAAGAATGACATACTTTTTCTATATCATCTAGAAAACAGGTATTTTTGTGATGTATAAAGCATTTCTAAGTCAATATAATCCCTCCACAATGAAGCAATTATTACTGCTATTACCATCATAAAAGAGTGTTAAAATTCCTTATGAGGAAACTAAATGTACTAACTTTAGAGGACATCTTATCCACATGATTACTCAGATTGACTATTCATAGGCCAATTGCCAAGAAAGAAATTTTAAAACCGAATTGTAAATTGAATCATAAGCTAAAAGGAGATTATTGTATCTTCTACAGGGCAGGGTGAGCATGCCTGGGTTTTATAGAGACCCTTAAATTTTCTGATAGCTCCTTCCTCACTTATAATTCACCTTTTGATTTAAAATAATTTTATTAAGTAAAAAAAAAAAAAAAAACATGACTAGTATAGTCAGTGTCATAGAATACTTTAGACTATCTTGGTGTGAAAGATCTGGGAGTAAGTTTTTAGAGAAAGTTGTAGGATATGCTATTTCCAAAGGCAGAGAAGAAATCCTGAAGTATTGTTAAAATGTTAGCAAAAGTTTCTAGTCAATAATTTACTTTATGAAGTTCAAATGCAGATTGTAATAGCTTATTGAAATATAGTGATTCATGGCTATCATTATAGCTCCTTGTTTATAAAAGAATAGTCATTCCTTTACATTTCATGACCACTGCAACTCAGAGGTAATAACCACTAATTTAGAATCACAATTATACACTAAAAAATACAAGTATAGTTCTCAATTTCTCCTTCCTCACTTATAATGCACCTTTTGATTTAAAATAATTTTTTTAAGTAAAAAAAAAAAAAAAAAACATGACTAGTATAGTCAGTGTCATAGAATACTTTAGACTATCTTGGTGTGAAAGATCTGGGAGTAAGTTTTTAGAGAAAGTTGTAGGATATGCTATTTCCAAAGGCAGAGAAGAAATCCTGAAGTATTGTTAAAATGTTAGCAAAAGTTTCTAGTCAATAATTTACTTTATGAAGTTCAAATGCAGATTGTAATAGCTTATTGAAATATAGTGATTCATGGCTATCATTATAGCTCCTTGTTTATAAAAGAATAGTCATTCCTTTACATTTCATGACCACTGCAACTCAGAGGTAATAACCACTAATTTAGAATCACAATTATACACTAAAAAATACAAGTATAGTTCTCAATTCTCCAAGATATCATTTTTTTTTATTCTATGATTTTAAATGATACTACCAAAAGTTGTTTGCAAATGTGCCCATTCTGTTGTTTCAAAGTGAAGGCATATGCAGTAAGTGATTTTTTTCCTATATGTAATTTATACAAAGCAAAGGAGATATTATAGCTGCCATCTGTTTTGGCTACTTCTCATCTCTCTCTTTGTTTCTTGGCATATAAGCAGTAGTTTAGGCAACAAATGAATGATGGACTTATTTAATACTCTAGACAGTTCAGTAAAAACTCATTGTCATGGTGAAAATATACACAAATTATGTTTCAACTACATTCATTGGGGAAACCAGTTGCAATAGATGTTAACTTTCTCATGCATTTGACACATCTATTTTATTATTTCCAACTGGATGAATTCAAGTTTTCAGAGAAAATTATCTCCCAGAAAGGACTAGATATTTAAACTTTTAGAATGAGGTGAATGAGAAAAGAAAGAAGAGGAGGAAAAAAGTAACATTTTTCAAATTAATAAACAAAAATATAGTAATTTTACGAATGCCATTAGAAATTTGAGTACTTTGATCGCCTAAATTCTAAATAACTTTATTTATATTTATTTAAATTTTTGAAAAAATACATATTTTTTTGTAATGGTGAAAATTTAAAGAGAATGTATTTATGTTCTGGGCTGCTGTAATAAATCATTCAAAACTGGAAGGCTTAAACCAATAGTAATGTATTTTCGCAGAGTTCTGAAGGCCCAGTAAGAAATCAAGGCCCATGTCACTATTGGAGGTGTGAGGAAAGACCCCCATCCCTTGTCTCTTCCAGCCCAGTTGGATATCACCAGTTCTTGGTTTGTGGTTGCATCTCTCCAATCTCTGTCTATCTTGACATGGCCTATTCTTCTGTGTCATTTATTCTTTTGTCTGTTAAAATGGTACTTTTCATATAATTTGGGGCCTAACTAGGAATATTTATATTAAAGCCCTCAATTATAGTTCCAACGACCTTTTTCTGAGTAAACTAACACTCATAGAATCTTGGGATAGCATTTGAGTCCACTGTTCAATCCACCGCATATGGTATTTCTAACTTAAGTATAGGAATAGCATTTGATAAACTCAACATTTAAAAGTCTAGTTTATGAAGTTGTAGCCTAAAAGAAATTGTCAGTCTTTACCTTGTGCCAGCTGTCCAGTGAGTTCATTTGCATTTCTTCCCCTCAATTCATTGTTAGAGTATTTAAATCTTTCTTTCATAGGCCTGCTTCTTAGCAAGATGATTAAATGCTATGCTTTGGGAGCCAGATCCCACATGGCTTCTCTGGGGAATGCTCTATATCTCTCTTCTTTCTTTCTCTCCCCCTATCTTCACTGGTGAGCCTGTGTCTCCTCCAGTAATAAAATAAAAAAAAGAAAAAGAAAGAAAGGAAGAAAGATAGAAAGGAAAAGAGAAAGAAAGAAGAAAGAAAGAAAATCTTTCTCTCTCTAAATCCCTGACTGACAAGCCATGCATTTGCTGCTGCCCAAATGTATGATACATCTTTACCCTGGACTTCACCTCCCTTTGCAGAAAGAAATGACCAACTGCAACATTTGAGGCTGTGCCAACTGGCGGTGGGGGGTTTTCTCTAAAACTGAGTACTTTGGGGGCTACATCTGAGTATGCTGCACACAGAAACTGTTCACTTCTCAGCATACACCAATTCATTAAGTCCATTTACCCATAAACCAAGTACAAGCCTTTCTCTATTCTGTTTTCTGGTCACTTGGGACCCCTCATGAGTCTATGGTTGAAATTGAGGGAGAAACATCTATTAATACCTTTCATAAGTTCCAATTTCAAGGATGAAATGAACTAGAAGAGTATGAAGCTCTTGTGCATGATTAGGTTAAGTGCCGAAACATTTAGAGATTAAAATGATACTATTTTTAAATAATATAAATTATTTTTTAAGATCATGTGTAATAAATATTTTTTCAGTTGTTCTTTTGTATTTTATGTTCTACAAATGGAGCGAAAGAAGCAAGAGAAGGACTCATAGCAAGGGATTTGCCTTTACAGACTAGACCAAGATTCAGATGGTGAACTGTAAAGGATAAAAATAATTTACAAGGGGGCTTGGAAAGCTCCATATTTATTTCTGTGGATGTGTAGATGCTTAGATTTAACTGGGGGCTAGGATCAAGGTGATGGAAGTGATAATCTGCTGCTTCAGGACCTAAACTCCCTTGGTAAACCCCATGACAAGTTGTTTACTGAGGGTTTCATTTGACCTAACTGCTGGTAGACAGTCTTGCTTGATTATGTGACTAGAAAGCATAAAGTCTCTTCTGAGGGTATTGGTCTTAAGCTAGTAAAGACCCATAAAATTTAATCTTTTTCATCGTTAATATCTTTTCTGACTTGTCGAAAAGACTTTTGCTAGCCAGATAATATGAAAGTGTCTCTTTTTATGTTTTCATGTAGGTGTATTGTTTTATGTTTGAAATGTGTATTTATGCTTCATCTGGAAGTTATTTTTGCATGGTCTGAAATAAAGGCAGTTTTTCATATGGATACCAAACTTTCCATAGACTATTTATTAAAAGGTCAGTTATTTTTATATGGTACTGTAAAGTTACATTTTAAAACTCCAGTGATAGAATATCTGTGAGTCTGTTTTTGGACTACTTATAATGTTCCATTAGCCTGATTTTCTTTACATTATGTAACTTGGTAATAGATCAATATGTTCCAGTGTAACTTTTCCGGTGCTTTTAAAAGTCAAGCTTACCTAGATTTTCCTGTATTATTCCAATTCCATATATAAGTTTAAGAGTCATCCTTTCAAATTTTTTCCTTATAAATAACATGTCATTTTGATTGGGATGTTTTGACTTTGTAGATTAAGAAAGTTATAATGTTTATATAATGTTGTTCTCCAATCAATTGACATGCTATATCTATTTATTTATATTTAATTCTCTTTTTAATAAATTTAAATAATGTTTTTTATTATTCTATTTAGATACTTTTCAGGTCATTCATATCTTTAGCTTGGTATTTGAATTTTTTTTTTTGCTTTCTGGTCTAATTGCATTATATTAACATTTGATGCCTGAACATTTTATAGCTATATGGTAATACTAATATATCTAAGCTGATAGGTAGACAAAAAGACATCTGTGCATAATTTCTTTTATCTACCAATTTTGCTAAATTTGTTATTTTAAGTTTAAGTCTAAATTCTTCAGATTTTTAATTTATAAAATATAATCATTTACAAAAAGTAAATTAACTTTTTTCTTGTCATATTTCACTAAAATATCTAGAATAATCTTGAATATTTTATTAAATATCTTTCTGTTCCAGATCTCTGAAGGAATATTTCAGTACTTCAATTATTCATTACTGAATATGTGTTTGCTCTTATTTCTTATTTTGTTATTTAAATAAGTACTCTTTATGAGATTAAGATAAATCTTTCTAGTTTCTAAGCATTTTTGAATGTGCATTAAATTATATGAAATGATATTCCTGCAGCTACATTTAAATGGGTACCATATGGCTTTTCTCCTTTATTTTCTTAATATGGTGAATCACATTGCTTGATAGTTCTGCACTGCATCTCTAGAAAGCAAACTATATTAAGATATATTTCCTTTAGTTTGGTAGATAGAAAGAAGACATTCAGACAGACAAATAGATAGTATTTATAAATATTTTGCCCACAAAATTTAAATTTATGCTGTGAGAGATTACCTTGCATTTTTTTATTAAATTTTTCATCATCCTGGTCTTATATTGGTATCAAAATTGTAATGGATACTTAGAGCAAATTCTGAATGGTTTCTTTATTTTCTATTGGCTAAAATAATGTTTTTGTGATTGTGGGTGTCTCTGTGGCCTAATGGTTAAGACAACTGACTCCCAGATGGCAAATGGCAAGATTCAAGTCATGGACCTGGCAACTTGGAAAACACGCTGGGCATGTGTGTATAAATGCTCAAAATTCCAAAAAAGAGGAGAGATGGAGGAGACAGGATTGTGGTGTGACAATTTATCATAGGGGTTGCTTTCTCCAGGGATCCGCCCTGTTTCTCACTGGCAAATGCAAGTGCTCTGTAGTGAAAGAAAAAATCTGTGATTGATAGTATTTCTGCCTTAATTGTCTGGAAATAATCACCAGGTTGTTTTTTGGCTGGTTTCTTTCTTTTTAAATTTTTTTTAAACAAGCAAATAGCTTGATCAGCAGCAATGTCTACATCCTAGACTCACTAAGTTATTGGACTTGACTAAGAAAAGACACAAAGGCCCCTTTTGTTTGTCCAGAATTTCAGAAACTTCTTATCCTGCAGTCTTCACTTAGCAAGTGAACCCTCCAGGTCTTTCCCCAGGTAGTACATTTCATTCTTCCATTTTCATTGCCTGAGGTAACCAGTTTCTTGTAGGATGGTCTATTTACAGAGATGGACAAGCAGTTGATTTAAAACTTCATTTATATTCAGACGGTTTCTTTATTGCACAGTTTCTTGCCCCTGGAGCACCTCCATGAAGCTGGAAGTTGAATTAGAGAAAAAATATATATATATATATTCCACTATTATCTGGTCATTGCTTACCTAGCCAGTGCCTTCAGTCTTTGCTTTTATGTGATGAAATAGGAAATCTAATTTATTGCGATAGAGGGAATGATTTCACGCTCTCAATCATAGATCCCAACTTGAATATTTGTACTGAAAATTTTGAGATTTTATTTGTAAAGCTAAGAAAAATATTAAAGTTAGGATCTATGAGATAGGTCTGGGTTTTTTTTTTTTTTTTTTCAAATAAACTCAATAGAAATTAAATGGGAGGATACAAGAAAGAGATTTTATTTCCCATGTCAAAAAATAAATCAATGAAGTTAAAATAAGCAGGGAACTGGTATGGTATTTTGTGTATATGTGTGTTAAATGTAAGATTGAGTGTATTTTTTGCTTATTTGCTTCCCTCTCATGTCTTAAAAAATAATCGAAGCCAAGAAATGATGAAAAATAGAATTTAATATCGAGTATATTCTGGCACTTTGTTATTAACCAAATTTATGAATCTTTCAGATGCAAATACTAGCAAGTTGAAAATAGCAAGGTGGTTTCAGCGTTAAAATATTGCTCCAAAATCAAGTTGAAGAGATCAAGTAAGATATGATGAGAATATAGGCTATATTGATTACATACAATGGAAAAACTATTAAGCATCATGAATCATACATATTGAATATGAGGCAGTTTGCCTCATTCTGTTTTGTGATGCTGTAACAGACTCCCCGAGGCTAGGTCCTTTATAAAGTAAGGAGGATGATTTAGCTTGTATTGCTGGATACTGGAAAGGCCAAGCCTCAGCTGTGCTTCCGGTGATGCCCACAGGCACCACAGCAACATAGTGAAGAAACCGAAAGGTGAGCAGGTACATGCAAAGAGGCATGAAAGGCTGGGCTTTGTAACAATCAAATCTCATAGGAACTTACCCATTTCCACAAGCAGGAGGATTGAAACTCCAGGGGGGGGGGGAAAAAAAGTCTATTTTCCAAACACTTCCTGCTAGGTTCCATCTCCTAACATCACTGTTAGGAATCAAACTTTACCATCAGTTTCAGAAGAGACACGCTCAAAATGTCGCATGAATACAGAAACACTCAGGATGGAGAAATTAGTTATTTGTACCCCCAAATTTCTCCAGTAGATCCCCAAGAAGACAGAAACTAAAAATGGGTAATATTGGGACCTGCAGATGGCGCTATGGTTACATTCCTGGACTCCCACATCGTCAACCGGGTTCTAGTCCTAGTTCTAGGTGACTAGTTACAGAGATGGACAAGCAGTCAATTTCAAACTTTATTTATATTCAAACAGTTTCTTTATTGCACGATTTAAAGGAATAAACTCACACCAGGCATGTGCGCATGAGTGCCCAACATTCCAAGAGGAGAATGGAGGTGCATGAGCACTACAGCAAAAATCTTTCTTAAGAAAAGGGGGGGGTATTTTTGACTGGACTGAAACAATGTATTCATGATGGGAAAATCAATCTTGTATGGTGTAAAGATGTGCAGTGATTGTATGAATAAAATAAAAGACAGAGAGAGAGAGAGGGAGAAGGAGAAGGGGCCAGCAGGTGGTATGGTGGTTAAGCCATACTGTACTCCCACATGACCAACCATGCTTCAAGTCCCTGACCTGGCAGCTTGCTTTCTCACTTTCCTTCTCTTTCTAGTCAAAAATAAAGTAAACAAATAAAGTTAAATAAATTATTTCTTTAAAAAAAAAGAAAAAAATAATAAGTTAGACAATTTAAAATACAAAAGTGAAAAAGATGACATTTAAAAAGTGGCCAAAAAGATCTTACAGATTCCAGAGCTGAATGGCAATAAGCACCAGAAAAACTACTTGGTAATAAAGGAATATTCTTAAGTTTGTGTTTTAAAAATACTAAAGATCAATGAAATAAAAAGTCATTTACTCGAAATGATAAACAAAATAAAAAACTGCAAACTAGACTAAGAATAAAAGGAAGAAGAAGACACAAATACATAAACTCAGAAACCAAAGGGGAACATTACAACTGATGCCACATGTGCCGGTTAAGTTAGGGTGTGAACGTGACTGCGTTGAAAGATGCCTGGGAGTCTGGTGAAATGCTTCGAACTTGCGTAGAGCATGATAAGAGCGGCAAGTGAGTCAGTGACCGAGAGAGATTGCATCCAATAATCTGGGCGCATGCGAGGACAAACACAGAAAGTGAGATTCTGTTTATTCTCCTCCTACCTCTCTTTCTCTCTATTCTCTCTCTGAATTTTTCCTTTTGGAACATGCATGTGTTCCATTACCACAGAGCCTGCCTGCTCCACCCTCCTTCTCCACTGGGCCCTTAGCATTAGTTACTGCAGGCTCCTGGACCCTGAGTGCCTCCAGCCAGACTCCACGTTCTTCAACATTGGTCTCCAGACTTCTTACAATAGTTTTCCAAAGACACTAGGACCTGTGGCCTACATAAGTCCCCTACAGGTCATGGCAGAAACTGTGTCAACTTCCTTGCTTCACTCTTCCAAAGGCTCTCTTTAAGCCTCAAGAAAGCGCATCAGTTTCTCTGAGTCTTTCAGTTGTTTCTCCAGATGGTAGTCAACTTGTGGTTCTTCTCTGCCTTGTGATCATGTTAGATTATTCCTATAATAAGTTCCCCCTCCCTTTTCTTGGAGAGATTTTTTGCTATAAGGCACATATACTCACCTGAGAGAAGAGACAGAAAGCAAAAAATCACTCCCCCAGGGGGATGGCAAGGTCACAACCCTCTCCTCCATTCTCCTCTTGGGTAAATCCCCTTCTTTACATATTTATTTATCCTATTTGATTCTAGTTCTCTGTAGCACCTTGACCAATACACAGCAGAAATACAGAATATTATTGGAGACTATTATAAAAAAACTATACATCCACAAACTCAAAAACCTAGAAGAAGGTGATAAATTTCAGGATACATAAAACCTACCTAGTGTGAAACAAGAAGCAATAGAAAAACCGAACAGACTAATAATGAATAATGAGATTGAATCTGTTATAAAAAGTCTCCCAACAAGAAAATAACTAGGACCTCATGTCTTCACTGTTGATTTCTACCAACTTGAAAAGAAAACATCTATTCTTCTCAAATTATTGAAATAAATTGAGGCAGAAGGAATCCTCCCAAACTCACTTTATCAGACTAGCATTATCCTGATGTCAAAACCAACAAAGACACAACAGAAAAAGAAAACTGTAGACCAATATCTAGGATGTATTCATAGATGCAAAACTTTGCAAGCAAATACTAGCAAAATGAATCCAGCATCAGAGGAAACAATCACTAGATTGAAGAGAAAGCTACAGAATGGGAGAAAAATCTTTGCAAATAATATAACTGAGATTATAATCAGAATACATTTATTTTGAGAGGTTTTTGCTATAGGACATATGCGCTCTCAAGAAAGTCAGAGAGAGATAAAGATACAGGAAGCAAGAAATCATCCCCTCAGGTAGATGGCCATGCCTCAATCCCTTCTCCATTCTCTTGGGATCTTGGGCACGCACACGTACCCGGCGTGAGTTTAAACCACCGGGCTCAGGTTCAAACTGAGGATGACTACATGGGAGTCCAACAACCTAGCCATTACACCAACCTCTGGTCCCCAGAATACACTATTTAGAAAGCTCACGTCAGCAGCAAAAACTTCAAGTTGTTCGATTTAAAAATGGACAAAACATATGAAAAGGCATATTCAAAATAAGACGTTCAAATAACTGACAATTATATTTAAAAAATGTTCAACATTACTAATCACCAGAAAATCCAAATGAAAACCATAATTAAATATCATATCACCCTACTTAGAATGATGGTTATTAAAAGGAAAAAATAACAAAGACTTGTGGAAATTCAAATAAAGTCTATTTATGGGACTGTAAATTAGTACATCCATATGGAAAACAGTATGAGGTTTGTCAACACACTATAATACAACAATCCCATTAGTAAGTATATGTATATATCCAAAGGAGAAATTACTGTGTTATAGAGAGATCAGCTCTCCACTGTTTATTGCAGTATGGCTTACAACAGCTTAAATATGTAATACCCATCAATAGAGAAATGAATAAAGAAAACATTATATATATGTGTGTATATATGATACACATAAATACACACACACACACACACACACATATATATATATATA
>NW_006203497.1:968619-998571 GCF_000334495.1 Tupaia belangeri chinensis
AGTACTATTATGCCTTAAAAAAGAAAAACAAACACTAATTTCTGACACTGAAGACAACATAGATGAGCCTGAATGAAGGACATTATCTTCAGTGAAGTAAGTAAGGTATGGAAATAACGAATCATATGTTCTCCCTCACATGTGGAAACCAAAAGTATTTACCTCATAGAAGTGGAGAATAGAGTGGAAGTTATGAAGAGATGGGAAGGGGAAGGGAGGGAAGATGAGAAAATGGTGGTTATGAATATAAAGTTCATGTTAGATAAGAAGGATAAATTTTAGTTTTTTATAGCAAAATAGTTAATAATTTATTGTGTATTTGAAAATAACTAAAGGAGAGAATTTTGAATGTTCCAACACAAATTATGATCAACATCTGAAATGGTTGACATGCCAATTATACTGATTTGATCACTACATATTTTACTGAAAAACTACCTAAAATGTGTACTAATATGTGTAATTATGATGTGCTAATTTAAAATGATAATAAAAGATCACTTGCATTTCTATATACTAACAATAGAGACAAGGAAACCAAAATTCAAAATACAATAGTATTTTAAAAAATGAACCATGAAGGTGAACTCTTACAAACACATATAGCACTTGTATGCTGAAAACTAAAAGGCACTGATGAAACAAATCAAAAACTCCTAAATAAACCAGAAATTTTATAGTTGTCAATTGAAAAGTTGAACAGAAAGATGTCATTTCTATCCAGATTGATCTGTAGATTTAAAGTAATTTCTATCAAAATCCTGAAAAGTTTTTTGTAGACAATAGACATGATTATTCTAAGATTAACATGAAAAATACAAGCATAAAAATAGTTAAAACAATTCTAAGAAAGAACAATTAAGTTAGAAAGATCACTTTACCTAATTAAGACATAGCTATAATAATAAAAACTACATAGAGAAGAGATAAACATATAGAACAATGGAATATAGAACATAGAATCCACAAGTACCATCATACACATATGACAGCCATTTTGACAAAAGTGTGAAAATAATTAATTGGACCAAGGATAGTCTTTTAAATAAATGATATTGGAACAATTGATCATCCACAGGGAAAAATATAAATCTCAAAGTAAATTTTATAGCTATTCAAAAGTTAACTGAAATTGAAAAAAAATCAAAAGATAAAACATAGAACCATAAAATTTTTAGAAGAGGGACCATCTGATGGGCATGGTGGTTAGGGTGCAGGACTCCCACATGGCTGACCTCAGTTTGTGTCCCAGACCTGGCAGCTTGAAAATCATGGTGGGTACATGTGTATGCATGCCCAAAATCTGAAGAGGCGAATGGAGGATTGCGGTGGGGCCATCCACCCTGAGGAGTGACTTCTCACTTTCCCTTTTCACCATCTCTGTCTGTTTGTCTCTGGCAAGTGCATATACCCTATGGCAAAAACCTAAAAATCAAACAAACAAACAAAGACAACTTTTAGAAGATCATACAGTAAAAATCTTTGGGACTAATGTCATGGCAAAGAATCCTTATCCATAATATCAAGGGCAAAATTCATAAAGAGCAAAAACTAAATTGGACTTCATTACAATGAGAGCTTTTTGAAATAGCCTTTTAACAGTATTAAAAAACAAGTCGAAGACTATGAGAAAATATTTGCACACAAAGATCTGACATAAAAGGAGTCATTTCTCAATTATATAAAAAACTATTAAAACTGGTCAGTGAAGAAAAGCAATTACAAAACAGGCCAAACATAAGAGACAGTTCACCAAAAAGAATACAGTAAGAGCAAATACACTCATATGTTGAAGATCACTAGAAATGCAGATCAGAGCATGAGGAGATGAAATGACACAACCATCAGGACAACTGAAACAAAACGTAGTGACAAATATTGGCAAGGGTGTAGAGAAAGTTTATCTCTTATCCACGCACCGGTTCCTTTACGAAGTCATGACACTGATTTAAATACTAAGTTTCCAGTCTTGAAGTGGAAACTTAAGGCTATGTCTATTAGAAAATATGTACATTATTGCTCATAACAGTGTAATCTGGGACAGTTCAAAATTAGAAAGAAAAATTTTCGAACTGGGATAGTGGATAGGCAAATAGCACATTCATCTATCCATACCACGGAGTACTTGCTCAACAATGAAAACTACTGAGGCATATGACAGCTTGGATGGATGGATGGGCCTATGGACCTCAAGGACATTACACTGAGAAAAAGAAAAAAAAAGAAGAAAAATTCACATGCTGTTTGTTATCCTTTTATAATGCTCTCAAAACCACATCATCTTAGAGATGTAAGTAGATACCCGTGGTGGTTAGGAGTTAGATATGGTAAGGCTGTTATGGGACACGTAAGAGAGCTCTGTGATGAAGGAAGAGTTCTGTGTTTTGATTGCAATGGTGCTTGCAGACAGCCATGTATTATGAAAAAAGATATATAAAACCACACACACACACCACCTTTCATCAGTGCTGCATTTCTGGCTTGGATATTGCACTTTATATAAATAAGATGTGAACATTGTGGGAAACTGGGTCAAGAATCCAAGATACCTCTTTCTACTATCTTCATCACTTCTTGTGCATGTTTAATTAATTGAAAATATAAATTTAGGGACCAGAAGATGGTGTAATGGTTATATTGCTAGACTCCCCCATGGTTGACTGTGGTTCAAATCCTGGACCTGGGGGCTTCAAACTCCTGCCGGGCACATATGTGTGCGTCTGTGCCCAAAATTCTGATAGGAGAATGGAGGAGAAGGAATGTGGCATGGCCATCTGCCCTGGGGAATGATTTTTTTCACTTTCTTTCTCCCTGGCTCTCTAGCAAGCGCACACATCCTATGGTAAAGATCTCTAATAAACATAATAAAAACAAAAGAAGAAGAAAAAAGACAAGAAAAAGAAAGAAAAATAAAAACCAATAGGGCTTTAGGACTTGGTATGATGACCCAGGTTCTTCAGGGCTTAGAAGAGAACTGCAGTGTGAACACTCTGTGGACTGTGCTTGTCTCCCCCTCTTTCTCTCAGAATATAAACAACTAATCAAACCCAGAATGATTGCACCTTATCCAATTGCTATTCTTTACTCCAAAAAAAAGGGGGGAGAATGATAATAAAGGACGTGTTTGGTCTAAGTATTTAAAGCAATTACACAAGTTGCCTGATATATAAGAGAAATATGTAGTAAGAGGCCAACACGGATTGTAATTAAGATTGTTTTCAGGTGGTAGCTTCTCCACCTCTTAGCTTCACTGCGTTCTGCTTGATACATGCTATACTTATTCTAGTATTTCTTTATACATTTTGAATCTGGATTCCCAGTGTATATTTTGCCCCTAAATGTCAAATGACTACATTTTAAATGACTAAAATTAAAATGTTCAGTAACTTTTGGTCCTGAGAGAACATTCTTCGGGTCTCTATCTAGTTTTCTTTGTTATTTCATTCATCCGTTTGTTTGTCCCTCTTGTCTCCCCATGAGGACATTGGACATTTGGAAATGAACAGTGTCAGCTCTCTAGGTTCACACCAATAGTGAAAAGAAGAGGATTGTAGCCTAAGACTAAGATATTAACAGTTTTCATATCTCGATTACAGAAAGATTATCATATAAACATATTAGTATGCCCTAAAAAGCCTTAAGTTTATCTTATTTAAAAAAATATTGGCCCCAATGCATTAACACATCCCTGCGTGCGTACAGATGCCATCCTAGGTACTGAGAACACAAAGAAAAATGTCATAGTCACATTTCTTCTGGAAATGCCAAAGCGGAATAATTAGGATGACCAAAATAGCCATGTTGAAAGTAAAACAGTATCTTAAAGAGCCCTGTAACTCAGCACTCTCTCTATAAAAACAAAATTGTATTGCTATATTATTCAGAGAAAAATGGTCTCCTATTCATTTTAAATTGCTTTGAATTAGATTTAATATGTGTGTCAATACTTTTTATATTCTTTAAAGATGTTTTAATTATACAGTGGGTGCAATGAAGTTCAGAAATTAACCGAGAGCTCACCCAGGGATGATTTTTTATTTACAGAGTGACTACTTATTTATTCTCCTCTTCATATCTTTAACTCTCACATTAATTATCCTTAAGCTTCCCATTTGAAATGAAGTTACTATACAATAAGTTCATCTCCAAGAAGAGTACCGAGTTTTTAATATACTATACTGTGCCCCAAGGCTACCTTCTAGGACTATTAAGCACATTATTCCAATGTTGCTAAAGCACATAATGAACTGTGTTAAACACTAACCAAATATTTAAATAAATGCATTCTACTAGCTGAAGCTATTTCTGAGAACTTAGTTTGTGAATCCATTGATTAAATCAACTAATTATTTTAATTGAGCTATTTGATGGATATTTTAATTACAATGTATTTGTTTAAAACATTTATGTGAGAATCATATAAATAATTTTCTACTACCTTAAATGCAATTTTTTCATATAAAAATGTTCTCTGAGGACAAAGCTCGAAGTTGTAAAGTGTTGACATGTTTATTGACAGCTCATGTATTTGTAAAAAGTATGTAAGACCCAACAGTATATTCCCAAAATATTCCCATATACAAAATAATACACATATTTTTTCTAGAAAAAAAAAATCAAATATTAGGTTTTAGTTGTGATAGCCATAAGTCTAGCTTCTGAGTGAAAAGGAAATGTATGTGTATTTTAACTGACTTCTGGAATATTATAATCTATCTATTGAATTCTTTATGATAAAATATTGGAAAAATTTAAATGGGTCCCCTAAAAGACTGACCTTATGCAGTCATTATTGAATTACAGAATGAAGTACATCATTCATTTTTAGCTAGCTTATTAAAATTGTAATTGCATTTTTTTTCACAAGGCTTTTGCATTAGGGCATGTGCTCTCACTGGAGAGAGACAGAGACAGTGAGGGGGAAAGTGAAAAATCACCCCCCCAGCGAGGATTGCCACGCCACAATCTCTTTTCCTCCATTTTTCTCTCGAGACCTCATGCTCACACACACACATGCATTCAGCATGAGTCTCAAGTCACCAGGTCCCGAACTCGAGCAGAGGTCGGCCGTGGGAGAGTCCAGCGACATAACTGCTACACCATCTGTGGTCTCCACAATTGTAATTTCTTTCTACATATATTTCTTAAGAATTTTACTTGTTCCAAGCCTGGAATAAATCCTGAGGATGAAGTGTGTTCCCCCCCCGTCTATATTTCTAGTAAGAGAACATGTAAATTAGCTTACATGTTCCCTTGTTTAACATGTAGAACATATTTCTATGTTTTGGCATTTTTTAATTATTTTGTGAGTGATTAATAATATCCTTCTGAAAATTTCCCTTGATAGAAAAAGCACAAAGCAGATGAGATTGACCATCTAAATAAGATGTATACAGCGTTTACCTCTATTTGACCAAGTAAATATGAAAACATTCATCTAGACTGTCATGTATTAAGTCTTATGCCACAGCATTACAAACGCTGCTACATCTCTGTCTTGGCATAATTCATTTAACCTAAATTAATACAAAATAATTTCGAGCTATATTGTAAGTTTTCAGAGTAGAGAGTTCCTTAAATCTTGACGAGACTGTTACATAAAATGTGTGATAAATGGATTATCGTTAGATATGTGGTTTTCATATGAGCTGAGGTGATAATAATCAGTAGGAAAGAAAGCCTTGAAAGAGATTTTTTAATTAATGAAAACACTAACCTTAAATTCATTTCTTAGAAAGAGTTATTTGCAATTTTCCTTTGTAGTTAAAGGCCCGTTATGTTTATCTCGATTATATGTTGAACCAGAAATCTTATCATAATAGATAAAGCACCTACTTTGGACTAATATCATAGTGCTCATTTTATTATTTTTTCTTCTGCTAGTACCTTCAATAAAGGTAATCCCACAAAAGTGTTTTATTTTATGATGTAATTTGGTTAAAACATTGGAAGAGATCAGGTTACATAGACAAAATGGGCAAAACAAAATGGTCTATAATTAGATGTCGTAATGGAATCAAGACACTGTCATCAATTTTGACGCCTCCCCTGAGGTAGTAGTTAATTTTGCTGGACAGCTTTGAATCTTTACTAGGTAATTTGAAATAAGGTCTCATTTAAAGGACAAATATTAGCACATTCTATGAATGCTCTCATTCTCTCTTTGGTGAGCTCACATGCGCTCTGACAATAAAGAAAAACAAACAATTTCAAGGACTCATGAGACATATATTAAAAGACTAAATCATGGCCCCTACCACGACAAGTAAGAAAAGTTACTTTTATAGATTACATTAAAAAATGGAACTTAAGGGCCAACACGCGGCATGGTGGTTAGCACAGCTGCGTCCCAGATGGCTTTGCAGTTTAAGTCTGGAAGGGACATGTCAGGCATGTGTGGGGATGCCTCCTAATTCTGAAGGGAGGGAGAAGTGAAGAAGAAAGCTCTCTGGCATGCCCATACTTCCTGGGGGTGCTTTCTTACTTTCTCTGTCTCTCTCTCTCTTTCTAATGAGTGCATGCAGTCCTCTGGCAAAATTTTAAAAGTATGTAGAGAACTTAAAATTCAAGCTATGGGCCTTGTGGACAATATAGATTTTCGATATTAAAGAACAGAAGAATAATAAAAGATTTCTAAATTTTATTACTTTTGAAAAAGAGAGAGAGAAGAGTCTGATCAGTTGGCAGCCTGCAATTTGCTGAAGTTTGGCTGCTGTGATTGGCTGGAGCTCAGTTGCTTGGTTACCAGGGTAATCACTTATGTTAAGTTACAACTTGCATCTCAAGTAGGTTTCAGTTCAGCAACTGTGGAGGTGTTGTGGGCCAAACTGTATCGCCCAAGCATGAAGATTGAGTTAAGCCAATCCAATTCCATTTAACTCCACTGATTCCAGAATATTTTTATTACACGGAAGAGAAACGTGATACATTCCTATCTTCCTATTTTCGTTTGCTAGAGGGTGCTTGTTGCTGGCTGGAGGAAGACAGAGAGAGAGAAAGTGAGGAAGCACTCCCCACAGGGATGATCCTGCCACAATATTCGCTCCTCCATTTCTTCCCTTTAGGACTTTGGGCATGTGCACACGGATTGGCCTATTTTTCAAGCCATTGGGTCTGGCACTCACACTGGGCAGTAGGCTATGTGGGGTCCAGCCTTCTTAACCACCACCAGACAGGTTGGCTAGCTGTGAATTTTTTTAATACTGCTATTTCATGTGGATGAAATCATATACTATATTAATTTTATGTCTGTTTCACCTAGCATCTTATTTTCAAAGGTCATAAATATCCAAAATAAGTTGCTAATAAGCCTAAGTGCTTATTTCTGGACTTTCAGTTCTGTTCTGTTTTAACCCTTAGTGCCAGTGTAACCCTCAAGTACTTTCATTTCTTGATATGCTTGAAATTGAGTCCTCCAACTTAACATTTCTTTTTAGTACTGTATTATTTATTGTGTACCTTTCATTTCTATGGATTTTAGAATTGACTTGATTTCTTAAATAGAAAAAAAAAACCTAAAAGTTGGATGGGTATTTATAGAATAAGTTTGGGAATTTATTGCTTAAATTGCCATTTAAGCAATACCAAACCTTTAAATCCATGGATATAAACTTTCCTTAATTTGGAGCCAGCAGATGACATGTGGATAAGGTGCTAGACTCCCACATGGCCAAGAGCAGTTTGAGTCCTGGATCCAGAAGCTTGAAACTCATGATGAGTATGTGTGCATGCGTGCCCCAAATCCCCAGAGAATAATAGAGGCAAAGTGATTGTGGTGTGGCCATCCCCCTTGGAGGAAGATTTCTTGCATTCTCTCTCTCTGTCTCTTCAGCAAGAACATGCACTCTATAGCAAAACTCTCTCTCTAAAAAGAAAAAAAAAATTTAGTTCTACTTCCTTTTTTTCAGGTGTTTGATACTTTTTTTTTTTTTTTGAGAGGTTTATAGAATAAGTTTGGGAATTTATTGCTTAAATTGCCATTTAAGCAATACCAAACCTTTAAATCCATGGATATAAACTTTCCTTAATTTGGAGCCAGCAGATGACATGTGGATAAGGTGCTAGACTCCCACATGGCCAAGAGCAGTTTGAGTCCTGGATCCAGAAGCTTGAAACTCATGATGAGTATGTGTGCATGCGTGCCCCAAATCCCCAGAGAATAATAGACGCAAAGTGATTGTGGTGTGGCCATCCCCCTTGGAGGAAGATTTCTTGCATTCTCTCTCTCTGTCTCTTCAGCAAGAACATGCACTCTATAGCAAAACTCTCTCTCTAAAAAGAAAAAAAAAATTCAGTTCTACTTCCTTTTTTTCAGGTGTTTGGTACTTTTTTTTTTTTTGGAGAGGCTTTTTTTTGCTATAGGGCGCATGCGCTCGCCAGACAGACAGAGAGAGACATAGAAACAGAAAGCGAGAAATCACCCCTCAGGGGGGATGGTCATGCTGCAATCCCTTCTCCTCCATTCTCCTCTCGGGATCTTGGGCATGCATGCACACGCACCCAGCGTGAGTTTTAAGCCACCGGGTCGGGACGCGAACCGTGGTCGACTACGTGAGAGTCCAGTGTCATAGCCATTATGCTAACTGCTGGTTCCCAATGTTTGGTACTTTTTAATGTGCAATTTTTACACTTTCAATGTACAACTCCTGCACTTGTTCCATTAAATTTATTCTTAAGCACTGCATTCTCTTTGATCCTCTAAACATCAAAATTTAAACATAAAACTCTAAACTGAGGTGGTAAGAGAGAGGACTTTGTCTATTTCATGCACACAGGAATAGCAAGAGCAACATTTCACTTTTCTTTGTAAGGTCTGATGCTAGCTCTGTGTTTTATGTAGATAGCATTTATCAAGTTTAGGAATGTTTGTCTTATTCTTAGTTTGTTGAATATTTTTTTATCAAGGAAAGGTGTTGAATTTTGTCAAATGTTTTGTCTAATGAAAAAATTGGGGGTGGGTTTTCCCTTATTTTCTTAACATTGTATTATATTGTTCTTGCTATTTTTATGGTGATACCTTTGCATTCCTGGCATAAATATCACTTGGTAATTGTGTATATTCTTTATATATTTTGCTGGCTTTAGTTTGCTAATATTTGTTGAAGATTTTCATGTTTATGTTTATCAGGAATGTTACTCTATAGTTATCTTTTTTTAATTTATTTCATTTTTATTTATTCATTCATTTATTTAAATTTAACCAGAGAGAGACAGGCACAGAGAGAGAGAGAGAGAGAGAGAAAGTGAGAAAGCAAGCCACCAGGTCCAGGACTTGAACCGTGGTCAGCCATGTGGGAGTGTCCAGTGCCTTAGCCACTATGCCACCTCTGGTCCCCTATAGTTATCTTTTTTAAAGTTTTGTTTTCCTTGTGTGTGATGTTTGCCTTGGTATTCACATAAGGTGAGATTGGGGAGTGACTAGAACTATGTCCTCTTCTTCCTATTTGCAACAGTTTAGGTAGGAGAGAGAGAGACATAGAGAGAGAGAAAGGGTAAATCACCCCAGAGGGGATGGCCACATCGCAATCCCTTCTCATAGGATTTTGGGCACACACATCCATGTACCTGGCATGATTTTCAGGTCCCCAAGGTCTAGGACTTGCCCATGCGAGTCAGTCACGTGGGATTTAGCCACCTTAACCTCCATTCCATCTGCTGTCCTGTGATCTGCCTTTTTTAAACAAAATCAAGTTTAAACAAAAATATCCTAATTATAACATGATTTCCCTGTCAAGAATTGCTTCTCCCTTGATTACATTGTTTTGATGGAATACAGAGGAATGCAGAGAAGCATGGTATGCCCTACTCCTAACGTTGGCTTGAACCAGCAGGAACAATGTTGGCCATCAGTGGGAGTGAGCGTTGTAATGGCCCCGGGAAGCTTGGCTGGAGTAACAGTATTTTGAACAAGAATTCCATTTAAACATCCTTTAGTCTCCTCCTATTTAATTCCCTCCCACCCATATATCATTATAAAATCCACATCTTATGAGGTCCAGAGGGGCATTTCCAGAAGCATGAAAGCAGAAGCTGGCCAATAGAATTTTAAATCCCAATTTGGAGAATTATCTTCTTGAGACTACATTTGCAATTGCCCCATCATATTCTGTTAGCTATGGCTTGCATACTTTTATTAAATTATTCTCTTTTTGTGTGTCAGATTAATTCTAAGAGACTGGTGAGAATGAGACTGAGGGGCAAAGAGAGTACAGATCCATATATTTATGAAATTTTATTTTTCAGAAATGTTTCCCCCAAAAGTGATTTAGTTCTACAGCATTTCTAATTAGTTTTGTTTAATTTTTCATGTTGAACAAAGCTTGTGATCTTAATTCAACTACAAAATTTCAGATGGAATACAGATAGAATTTCGGTAAAACTTCAGGGCCAGCAGGTAGCATGGAGGTTAGGGTTGCTGGATCTCATGTGGACAATTCAGCGGCTAAAGTCCAGAAACAACAGCTTGAAAATGACACTTGGGGTCTGTGTGTGTGTGTGTGCGTGTGTGTTACAAAAAAGCTTGTGATCTTAATTCAACTACAAAATTTCAGATGGAATACAGATAGAATTTCGGTAAAACTTCAGGGCCAGCAGGTAGCATGGAGGTTAGGGTTGCTGGATCTCATGTGGACAATTCAGCGGCTAAAGTCCAGAAACAACAGCTTGAAAATGACACTTGGGGTCTGTGTGTGTGTGTGTGCGTGTGTGTTACAAATTCCAAGAGCGATGACACTTGGGGTGTGTGTGTGTGTGTGTGCGTGTGTGTTACAAATTCCAAGAGTACAGTGGAGGAAAAGAGATTGTGGTACAGGTGGTACAACCATCCCCTGAGAAATCAGTTTCCTCCTCTCTGGTGAGCACACACACACCCTTTAGCAAAGCTTAAAAAAATAATAAAACACACAAAAAGCAAAAAATCAACAATGTCATAAACTTTCTGACAAAAGAAAATTAAAAATACAGATTCTTATTGGGTAGTCTTGTTATCTTTAAAGAGGAAAGCAGTATAATATTGATAGTATTTTTATCAAGGAAAGGTATTGAATTTTGTCAAATGCTTTGTCTAAATCTAATGAGAAAATAATGTGGGTTTGCCCCTTATTCTCTTAACATAGTATTTTATTGTTTTTGTTTTTGTTGTTTGTAAATTACTCTTGCATTTTTGGAACAAATATCACTTGGTCATTGTGATAAACAGTCTTTATCAAAACTATTTATATTCTGGACAGGTTAAGAATACTATGATACTATTCAAGACTTCATAATAGAGGTAGTTCTATTTCTAAAAGTAGAATACCTTTGTATCTTCAAAACTACTTGATTTATGACTTTCTATGTATTAATTTTGAACATGAAGTGCTATTTTTTAAATACAGGAAAGGTAAAATTGCTTGTTACATTTTTGCATGGTAATTGTATGGTAATTTATAATTATTAAACTTAATAGCACTTACAGTATATTATAGTATTTTTAATGGCATTATTTTCTACTTCAGAATACAAACATAAATAAACTACTTTTTTCTTTTGAGAGAGAGAGATTATTGCTGTAGAGTGTGTGTGCTCACCAGAGAAACAGAGACAGACAGATAAACAGAAAGAGAGAAATCACACTCCTCCATTCTCTTCTCAGAATATAAGGCATGCATACACATGTACCTGGCGTGTTTGAAGACTCGACTATATGGGAGTCCAGTGACATAACCATTATGCTATCTGTTGATTCTACTACTTTGTCTTTTAACAATAATTCTTTTAGTGTTTTATTTTTGTTGATGCTGACCAAACACATTTAAAGATTAGAATTTGTGGAACCAGCAGTTAGCATAATGGCTATGTCACTGGATTCCCACATAGTTGACCGCAGTTCACGTCCCAGACCCGGTAGCTTAAAACTCACGCCGAGCGCGTGTGCATGAGTGCCCAAGATCTCGAGAGGAGAATGGAGAAGGGATTGTGGCGTGGCCATCCCCCCCTGGGGGGTGATTTCTTGCTTTCTGTCTCTCTATCTCTGTCTGTCTGGCGAGCTCACGCACCTTATAGCAAAAATCCCTAAAAAAAAAGAGAGAGTTAACTTTTGATTTTGTTGATTTTGAGAATTTTTTGCTATAGGGTGCATACGCTTGCCAGACAGACAGAGAGAGACAGAGAGACAGAAAGCGAGAAATCACCCCCCAGTGGGGGATGGCCACGCCACAATCCCTTCTCCATTCTCCTCTCAGGATCTTGGGCACGCGCACACACACGCGCCTGGCATCAGTTTTAAGCCACCGGGTCCGGGACTCAAATCGTGGTCGACTATGTGGGAGTCCAGCAACATAGCCATTACGCTAACTGCTGGTCCCATGGGGAAACATTACACCCTAGGAGATTTAAAGCTGATTAAAGTTTTGAAACATTATACCCTAGGAGATTTAAAGCTGATTAAAGTTTTCAGAGCAGCTGTATTTCTTTTCGCAAATAAGCAAACATAATATACACATTAGAGAAGAAACAGGCCAGACCATAAGTCAAACAGCTATTAATCATGCCAGTCCTTTGATAGAATCATTTGGTAGGGTCATTACCTCCTGTTGAGACTCATTTTCATGGCTGAGTTTTCCTGGTGCTCAGAACCTTCTAGTTTCAGTACTTCCCTGTCCCTTCTGATACAGCAGAGTGTCTCTGATACATCTGGACCTGGCCTGCCAGTATGGTAGCTATTAAGCACCTGTGGTTACCAAACACTTGCAATATGGCTAAAACAACTGAAAAAATAATTGCAAATTTTAATTTAAATTTAATTTGGTTAAATTTAGTTCTGGTACTGAAAATTTTCTAAGTGTGCTTGGAACAATTTGAATATTTGACAGTATTTTTAAACTGTAAATTTTATGAAATTTAAACACAGAGGAGTTATTTCTGGTGACAATACAGCATCCAAATTGACATGTCTTCTGTTTTAAACCGCGTTACAAAATATTAGTTCAGAAAAAGGTTATTAAATATCTTATTAAGATTAGTACTGGGACCAGCAGGTGGCGTGGTGGTTAAGAATGCTAGACTCCCGCATGGTTGACTGCGGTTCAAGTCTGGACCTGGCATCCTGATTTCTCACTTTCTCTCTCTCTCATTCTCTCTCTCTCTGTTCCCCTGTGGTCAAATTGAAAGAAAGAAAGAAAGTTAAAATAATTATTTTTCTAAAAAAAAAAATTAATATTAATTAGGGACCATCACATGGTGCAATGGTTATGTCACTGGACTCCCATGTAGTCGGCTGCGATTTGAGTCCTGGACCTGGTGGCTTCAAACTCATGCCAGGCACATGTGTGTGTGTGCACCCAAAATCCTGAGAGGAGAATGAAAGAGATTGGATTACAGGTTGACCACCCCCCCACCCCCAGGTATTAATTTCTCACTTTCTATCTCTCTCTGTCTCTCTGGCAAGTGCATGCAGCCTATAGCAAAAATATCTCACTTAAAAAGAAAAGGGAAAAAAGAATCATGTATAAAACTTTGGGTTGTCTTATTACCTTTTAAATAATATTTTGGCAGCATTTTCCCCCCTAATTTTGATAAACTCCAACTGTCTCTTACGATTATGGTCTCATATCTAATAAACCATTGCCTAATCTAAGTCTTAAAGCTTTACTGGTAAATATTCCTCTAAGAATTACATACTTACAGCTCTTCTATTTAGATCTATGATTCAGTGGAGGTGTTTTTTGTCCCATGTAAGAAATAGGTACAATTTAAATCTAACCAGGTGGATGGCCACTTATTTCACCATCATTAGTATGTATATAAGCAAACATCTTCTGTTGGATTGTCTTGATTCTACTGTATTTGTCTTGTGGCAAAAACTCAACTGACCATAGGGAAAATGGCATATTTCTGGACTCTAAATTCCATTCCATGGACTTACATATCTATGCTTACACCATTACTGAATCTTTATTTTGTAAGTTTGTATTAAGATTTGAACTGGAATTATAGGCATGGGTTTGCAAACTTTCTTATTTTTAAATTGTTTAAACTTTTCTAGTTCCCTTGCATTTTCCTATACATTTTACAATAGCTTGCAATTTTTCCTTTGGCATTTTTTCTGTTTGGTTTTCTGTTTTTGTTTTGGTTTGGTTTGGTTTGCAAAAATTGCTGCTGGGATTTTGACAAAGATTTTATTGAATTCAAATTTGGGAAATATTTGCTATCTTAATGTTGTTTTCCAGCTAATGGTATAGGATGGCTTTCATTTATCACAAACTCTTTATCACATTCAATAATATTTTACTGCTTTCAGTGTAAAAAATTTTTTTTACACTTCTGTTAAATTTATTCCTAAATTTTAAGAAATTATTGTTGGTGCTAACTTATTTTGAAAGTTTTTTGCTATAAGGCAAAGTTTTTTGCTATATGTGCTTCCTGGAGAAAGAGAGAGAGAGACAGAAAACTATAAATCACCCCCAACCCACCCAGGGGGGTTGGCCATGCCATAATCTGTTCTGTTCAATTTCCCCCCTTTGGATTTTGGGCATGCACACACAGCACATGTGCTAGGCACATTAGCGTGAGTCTCAAGCTGCTGATGTAAGCGGGCTGAGATTGGGGTGGGTTATGATTGAAGACTCTGATAGCAATGCCTGTCTGTCTCTCTTTCTGTCTCCTTCATCTGTGCAAGAAAAACTTTAAAAAAAAAAATAGGAAAAAAAAATCCCATTTCATCTTTTCAGTCTGCATGTCTGCCTGCCTTTTTAGTCATTTTTCCTAATTGTCTTGGCTATAACTTTCAGTGCAATGATCAATGGCAGTGTTGAGAGTAGATCTCCTGTCTTGAGTTTGATCTTAGAGAGAAACATCATCTTTCTCTTATAAATATAATATTATTTGTGGCTTTTCGTAGACAGTCTTTCAATTTTTTTTATTCTCTTGTTATTTCTATGTCATTGCATATCTTTTACCATGAAATATTTCTAGATTTTGTCAAATTTTTTGTACCTATTTTAGGTAATCATGCAGTTTTCTCTCTTATTCTATTAATATCTTATCAATATTAATCCATTAATGTGATTTATCTTTCTGTGGTAAAATAACCTCACATTTCTGATAGAAACATTAGTTAATCATGTATATCAGAGAGTTCTAGAAGAGATGGAATCTTACCCTTTAAAAGGGTTATTTGACTTGTGTAAAAACTACCATAAGAAAAAAAGGGAGGAGGAAGTAAGAGAAATCAGAAAAGCACTAAATTATTTAAGGTGATATTTGATGAGAGGAGTGTCTGGTGTACAGGTTGTAAAAATGATGAATATATTTCAAAGGAGAGTCATTTCAGGGTCCCCATGATGTGTTGAGGTATTGGGTGTAGTTTTTGAGAGTGAAGAGGGTTCAGGATGGTCCAAACTGGCAGAAAGAAGGTACCATTTACTGATACAGAAAAAGTGATAGAAGGAACAGATTATGAAGAAGAGATATTATAGGACTTTTTGATACATTAAGTTTAAAATAGTTAGTAGAGAAGTTAGTAGAAAGGTTGAGAAGACAGGTGTGTGAGTGTTGTGGTAATTGCCATACAAAACCAACACAAAGACACTTCTACCCATACTAAGAGAATTGCACATGGGAGATTACCAATTATGAAGAATTTTCTGGATAACCTTTGTCAAGGCTCATTAGCCAGAGATGACCAATACACATCTGTAGTTGACCAAGTTTCTTATTCTTAGAGGATACTTTATCTGGAGAACTGTTAAATATCTTAGTTTGAGAAATAATTTATTTGATTTGGACTTTAGTTGGGTAATTTTTAAAAGAGGTAGGAACTGACTCTTATTAGAAAGCAGAGAAATTTGCTGAGTGAGTATCTCAATAAATCTTGCCTGTGGAAAGAGCAGACTACATGGAGAACAAAACTGTAATTGATACATGAGTAGCTATTCCTAATTTTAAATGACACAGTGATCCTGTTTTTGTCTCACTTTATCATTTTCTCAGAATGACATTGTTTGATATTGATGTTCTGGGAGATAATTTATGTCTATTAGGGGAATAACATGGTCTAGTTGTCAGTGTCAGTTCAACTTGTAATCATACTGAGGCCTTACATACCAGTGTCAAACATGATTGTTAATAAAGGTATGGCTAGCTGCAAGTGTTAGCTCCCAGATGGCTGGAGCTTCTTTATTTCTTACTCAGCCTCATGTGCACCATGAGAATAAAGTAAGAATAACTTTAAGTATCTACTGCAACCAAAACACATCAGTCATAGACGACATTTTCCACTCCTATTCTTTCCTCTCCTTCTACCGACATGTATGGTCCATCCTTCAAGTAAAGTCAGAGCAGCTGTGGTAGAACAAAAGGAAAGGCAACGGACATAGGCCATTTCTCCCATTCTCATCTCCATGTTTACAGCAGTATTGATGGGAAAAGAGGAATGCTAACACTGTAATTTTTGGTATTCTATGAAATTATCCATATTAATTATAGTAGTTGGAGAATTTAAAGGTATAATTGCTTTCTTTCTTTTTTCAATAAAATGGCTGCAAAAGGAAGAAATAAGAGTCATGGAGATTATTCTGTGAACCTTTTTTTTTGAGCCAATATTCGCCCAAGTGCCTTTGTTTCATTTGGAAGATAGTTCTTTTTTTATTTCATTTCCCCAGTCTCAACCATGTAAATCGAGAAAAATCTCCTACAAAGTCTGGATTACAGAAGCATTACGTGTTTTCAAAATCACAATGTCTTTTCTAGTCTGCTCTTTGAAAACAATACTTGATTTTTAAATCGTTTGTAAAGAAACATCATGAAGTACTCTTGCTTGTTAGTCTAATGGCATTCTATTTGAACATCAGGTCTCCTTATTTATATTACAGAAACAGACTTCTGTTAAACAGAACGACAATCCTCATTGGACACAGTTTTCTATATTGAGTTGAGTCTAAGAGTTCCTTTTACTTTTCTCTGTGAGGTTTCTATGCTCTACCCATGCCATATTTATGGCCTATTCTAAACAAAACATAAAGCATAAGGCTCTTACCTTTAAGGAGTTGAGTTTAAAAAGGCAGAGAAACAAATATGGTATTATGTTAATAGAGATAAGCATAAAGGGACTATCAAGGAAAGAATGGGTTCGTCTTTAAGAAGAGAGCTCTAAAAAGTTAAAATAAAAGCATACTTTCTGAAAATTAGCTCCAATGAGGAAGCCATTTTGAAAAACTTCTCTCCAAGAATAACTGGTGATGCATAACATTAGAAATGCATTCAGTAAAAACTAAAATTTCCTAAAATAACCTACTTGCACTTTAATCAGATCAAACACAGAAATGAAGTGGCAAAATATGCCAGCACACCTGGTCATTACCCCCTGCGGCTTAGACACTTTCCAAAAGGTTGGCATTGATGTGTCAAAGTAAGTAGCAGGTGGTCTCAAAGTCTCAGTTCCCTCCGGTGATGGATGTCAGTTGGTTCCTATTTTTTTTGAAGAAGGTGCCCTAAGCAAATTAACAAGCAAACCCCACAAACCTCATTTGACTTCATTTATGCAAAAGAATGGCAAGAGAGCATTTTCACTTATCAAATACAGACATATCCACCTATTAAAAAATGTTTCTGCTTCTCACCATCAGGTCAAGGGACAATACCTAAGAACCCTACGACTTCTATTCGGTGTTCCACAAACTGGGCTTTGGATTTTCTCCTGTTTAAAACCTGATTATAATTCTATTACATATTATGTTATCCATTTGTTAGTTTCTGAGACAGATTTATTTTACTCATTTTATTTTTATTTCATGGTTATTCAGAATGTGCAGTTTACAGGAACATTCTAAATGACTTACAATTATTAACTCACTCAATCTGCCTGAACCATCTCATGAGGTAAATGTGGCTATTATTTCATTTTACATATCAGAATTCAGGTGGAAGCTATTTAGATACCCAAGGTTGCACAGTTACTGAGAGACAGAGCTGGGATTTGAACCTAGCCTCACTGAACAATTGAACTTCTGAATACGGTTATAGAGTCTTTTACCTGTAAAGCATTTTCCCAATTAAATTCATCTTTTAGTATCTGGGTAACTTGTCATTATATATTTTTATTGTAAGATCAGTTCAGTGTAAACCTTCAACAGATATACAGACCGACTACAGTGTTCTGTTTTCTCACACCTAATATATATCTTGATTTACTGTTGAATCAGGTTAATCTGTTGCACAATTTCAGAATATGCCGTATTATAAAAACCATTCCCCCCAAAAAGAGAAATACTGATAATAATTTTTTAGAAAAAAAATAAGTACTGATAATAATTCTTTAAATATTTGATAGAATTTGATAGTAAAGCCATCTGACCCTGGGTTTTTCTTTGTTGGAAGGTTTTTAAGAGTATCTCCAATCTCTTTGTTTGTTATTGGTTAGTTCAAGATTTCTGTTTTTAATAATTCAATCTTGATAGAGTGTATGTTTCTAGGAATTTATCCATTTCCTCTAAGGTTATTCAATTTGTAGGCATATAATTGTTCATAAGAGTCACATATGATCCTTTTTATTTCTGAATCATCCACTGCAATGTCTCCACTTTTATGTCTAATTTTATTTGAGTCTTCTTTTTTATCATTCTAGCTATGAGTTTGCTGAGTTTTATCTTTAATAATCAAAACTTGTTTGTATTGATTTTTCTCTCATTTTTCTGATAAATTTCTGTCCTGATCTTTTTTATTTCTTACTTTTTGTTAACTTTGGATTTAATTTGTTCATTTTCTAGTTTGTTGAGGTGTAACATCAGACCATTTATTTGGAATCTTTTTTTATGTACATATTTATTGCTATAAGTATTCTTATTAGAACTGCTATTGCTGCATAACATGGGTTTTGCTATGTTGTGTTTCTATTTTTGTTTGTCTCAATATATTTTTTTTAATTTTTGTGTGAGTTCTTTGACTCATTGGTTGTTCAGGGACATGCTGTTTTGTTTAGACTTGTTTTATGGTCTAAGGTATGCTCTATCCTTAAAAATGTTACATGGGTGCTAGAGAAGTTTATAAATTCTGCTGCTGTTGGGTAGAGAGTGATATATATATATATGTATATATATATATAGAATTAATGAACTGCTAGCTATCCCTCCCTCTTGTCTGTTAGTATTTTCTTTAAAGGGACAGCTCCTCCGTGGTGCAGTGCTAACACGCTGTTCAATAGAAGCCAGATTTCCTAGGGAGACCGCAGCTCTCATTCCTAGTCCAGTCACCCTGAAACATGCTGGGACTGTGCGACAGTGTCCAAGACCACCAGGTTGGAGGGGATCCCAGCACGACCAGATCCTGTGGAGAATGCCCTCATCTCTCTCTCACATGTGCAGGCCTGACTCTGTTGTGAGTAAAGAAAATGACTTCTTGTGTGCAGGCCACACTCTGTTGTGAGTAAAGAAAATGACTTCTTGATGTATAGAGGCTCTGATTTGGAGTTTGTGTATATTTATACCTCTTAAGTATGATTAATAATGTCTTTATTATTAAATAATGATCTTCTTTCTCTCACTCTCACCCTCTTTATTTTTTTTTTAATTTTAATTAATTAATTAATTTTGGTTTTGGCCATTTGGCCTGTGTGTTCATCAGAAAGAAACAGAGAGGAAAAGTGAGAAATCATCCTCAGGGGTAATGGCCATGCCACACTCCCTTCTCCTCCATTCTTCTCTCAGGATTTTGGACACACATGGACATGCTCCTGGTTTGATTTTCAAGCCACCAGGTCCAGGATTCGACCGTGGTCAGCCATGTGTGAATCCAGTCTTAACCATCTCACCATCTGTTGGTCTTTCTTTTTCTCTCTTAATAGATCTTGACTTAAAGTCTATTTAACTTATACAAGCAGAGCTACCTCTGCTATCTTTGTGTTACATAGAGTTTACACAGTGTGTATTCTGACCTCCCTTTACTTTCAACATGTGTGTGTCCTTAAAATTAGGAGCCAAATGGTACAATGGCATTGCAACTGGGGCCATGTGGAATTAGTCTGTGTTCAGGGTCTGATCATGGAAAGCCTGTTAAAGACATATGTCTCTCTCTCTCTCTGGAAATAAATACCTAAACTGAAAAATACGTTAACATAATTTTTATTCCATTTACTATGATGTTATCATATTTTATCCTAGCCTAGTGTCTCTGCCTGATTTCATAATTCACAGATATCTCAATAATTGGAGGAAATATAGATAGTTCCATGTCAAAAAATTTACAAAGAAATTAGAAGAACATGGAAGTGCAGAAGTTACATAAGGGATCTTTGTAAAGGATTATGTCAATATCAAGTTCTGTTTAGCAGGTCACTTAGTGTGCAGTCACATGACATCGTTCCGATGCTGAGGGTACCACACCTCCTGTTTCTTCACCAGAAAACTTTTGCTCACCTTCAGCTTAAATTTCTTTTTACCATAGCATGTTTTCTATTACAACATAAACATTCGTTTTCTGTAGTAGAATCTCCCTTGGTTGAGAGCGAGATGAATGTGAACACTGCAGAGTGGAAAAGTTCTGATGAGAAGAGCAGCTACTGATAAAATGTCAACCCGATTTTCTCCTCTCTAATATATCTACCAATCTAACATCAAATCTAATTCAAGGTTTGATGATCATATTTAGCTTCTACATTCTGATATTGAGAACTGGAAGTATCATCTTTCAATTCTACCTAAATTTAATTGTAATTCAATAGTTGCCCATTTCTTCAAAGTAATAGAGAAATTTTTGCAAACGTCTCTAGGGTTTGCATAGAAGTCTCTAGAGATTCTATGCCAGGAGTCCTGACTATGCTGTCTGTATAAGAGAGTAATACTGAGTCCATTGCATTATCATAGGAATGTATAGAAAATTAGCTAGTAATTCAGATTTAATATTATATACATATATATAGTGTGTATGTGTCTGTGTGTAGGTTTTGTTTATGTGCCAGATGTATTTATGTACATATAGATGTTTGTGTACGTTACTTGCATGATGGACAAGCATGCATACATTTTGTTCTGAAGAAACTGAGTGTTCTTTCCTTGTATTTCATCAATTGTGACTTTATATAATATGTCCAAAATCTTCACCTGTTTGAAAATTCTCTATCAAAACATTTTATGTGAAGTTTCTTCCTATTAAGATTTTCTAGGTGAGCACTTGAATGCTGGATGATAATACGTATAGTTAAATAGGTGCGAAATGCCAAAAATTCTGCAAAGATCATTAAGTGGGAAGGGAATCATCTCAAAGGAAAATAAGACAAATTTCCTTTACTCATTTCCTTGCATTTCAAGCAATGAAAAACAATGGGAAATTATTAAGATTTAAAAAACATTCCTCAGATATAAATGGCTTCTGTCTGAGTTTTGGGGTCTGAAAGATGGGATTTAGAGCAAAGATTCTTCAGTCTCCATGATCCAGTTAAGAGAGCAGAAAGTAATTGGGACCAGCAGTTAGCGTAATGGCTATGTTGCTGGACTCTCACGTAGTTGACCATGGTTCGAATCATGGACCCGGTGACTTAAACTCACGCTGGACGCGTGTGCGTGCGTGCCCAAGATCCCGAGAGGAGAATGGAGGAGAAGAGATCATGGCATGGCCATCCCCCCTGGGGGGCAATTTCTCACTTTCTGTCTCTCTGTCTCTCTCTGTCTGGCAAGCTCACGCACCCTATAGCAAAAACCTCTCAAAAAAAAAAAAAAGAAGAGCAGAAAGTAACAAAGTAATTGTTAAAGTCAGAAGGTAATTATTAAGAATTTTAAATTGAAGTAAAAACTTTGAAAGGAGACAAAATGATAAAATTAGTGTTATTAAATTTAAAGTCAGTAGTGAGGAATTCACAATCTGTTAGGGGCATGAATTTTTAAAAATTGTCCCTCAAGTATGTGGGCACAGAATTCTGCAAGACTCTCCATTACTTTCTCTTCTCTCTTTTGAACCCTCACGTCTTGCACTCTAGGACAATTAAGTTGGCAGAAAGAAATCTTCCCTTACGTCTAAAGGAAAGGTCAAAGAATCTATAATTCTAAAATCTGGTCAGAATCCTTGAGTGTGTTATATACCTTAAATCAGGAGGCCCATAGCAGATCCACAGAAATAAAAAGCATAAAAGTGGAAATAGGAAGCCCTTGAGTTTAAAACGCAGTATAACCCAATGCGTATTTTATGAATGAACTAAAACTATAAATACAACTCTTAGTGAAAATAGACTGACAAAATGCAATTCAGATCTAGTTACACTTTTGTCTTTAAAAACATTTTTATGTATACAAATAAATAAGATTTGAAGTACATAGTTATCTTTCTCTAGTGATGTAAGAACTTGAATATATTTAAAACCTTTTCTCCAACAGCAAAGCAGACATCATTATGAATCACAATGACTCAAGACTGACAGCACTCTCAGAATTTATCCCCACTGGCAGTCTTTAAAACACTACTACAAGGGACCAGCAGTTAAGTGTAATGGCTATGTCACTGGACTCCCATGTAGTCGACGGCAGTTAGAGTCCCAGACCTGGGGGCTTAAACTCACGCCGAGCGCGTGTGCGTGCGTACCCAAGATGCCGAGAGGAGAATGGAAGAGAAGAGATTGCAGCATGGTCATCTCCCCTGGGGGGTGATTTCTCGCTTTCTATCTCTCTGTCTCTCTCTTTCTGGTGAGCGTGTGCACCCTACAGCAAAAACCACTCCAAAAAACAAAAAACAAACAAACAAACAAGAAAACACACTACGACAAGTTGACCAAATGTAGAAATAAAATAAAACAATTTTTTTAAGAAAATGAATATTTATCAATATTTCATGCCACGATCACAGCTATATACATAAAAGTCTCCGTGATTAGGTATTTGGTGCTTTATCAATGTATGGGAAACAAAAAATAAAAACAGATATTTTGATAACTCAAAATATGGGTATCAGTTTCAAGTTCTGTTTTCCTCTCCTCCCTCTTTTAATCTCCCTCTCACATTCTCTTGTTCTGAATGTGTTGGTGTGTGTCTGCAAATGCCCATGTGTTAGAGAGAAAGAGGTACAATAATTTAAGTAATTATTCATATTATGATATTAATAAACCTTGCAAACTATAAACACAATTTGAACCAATACCATAAAATATTTATTGAAGCACCAATTTAGCACACATTTTGAAGATCTGTGGGCAAATGTACAAAGAAACAATTAGAGAAAACATACAGACATTCTTCATGCTTTCATACTAATCTGACAATGTGTGGTCTCCATCAGGAAAAATATTCAAAATATTTTAATGAATACACAGGCCAATAAGAAACATTATTTACTATGGAGATCAACCATCTTTGGAATTTACATTGTACCATACTTTAAGTGGCAAGTAGGGGGTAGGCAGACAATAATAGGAGTTAGAAGGAAGACTTCACTCTAGACTTCATTCTGTTATTTTATGTGATTTAAGGTTTCTGATCATCTGAAACTTTGTTTCCCTTTGTGTATGATGATCAGATTGACTTTGCTGATAAAGATAATTTAAGCTTGTATTTCATCAATTGTGACTTTATAATATGTCTGAAATCTTCACCTATTGTAATATTCACTATCGAAACATTTTATGTGGAGTAAATAGTTATGAAATAGCTATAATATTTCTAACATATAATCTGTACATTCATTCCCATGTTTTTATATCTGAAACCCCTACTAAATTGTGAAGCATATTAATATATTTATCAATATCAAAGGAATGATTTAGAAAATACAAAGAAAAGACTCATTGAGGGAAGTTTCATTAAATGTCATCAGGGACTCAAGTGTTAAATGTGGTTAGAGCGTTTCTCCATTCTTGACAGGACAGCTTCTGGCTTCTGCATCTTGCAGGAATCTGGACAGGAGATGAGCTCATGGCGGAGCAGGAAAGTCTGCCCAAGGACAGGGGAGTGGAAAATAAAGAGCAGAGAAGTGGAGTGGGCCAGACAAAATGAGCGTCTTGGGTATATTCTTACTAAGGCATTCAAAGCATAGAAAGCAAAGTGTAGATTTTTCATTACTTTAAAACAAATCAGCATAAAAATAATTTCGTAGTGCTGATATTTTAATGACGTGAGGTGTTTTGTGCAAAGCCGTACATATAGGCAAACATTAGCCACATCTTCAAGATTTGTGTAAAATGATGGGAAAATTCCTCTTGGCAACTTCAGTGTGAAAAATGGACCAAATGATCTAGAAAAAAACATAAGCTTATTTTTCCGATTTCATTATTCTTCACATGTTATTCTTAATTTCTTCATGCAAATGATGTTAGCATGTGCTAACATTTAATGAGATTATTCATGCTTCAGAATTTAAAAAGCTGGGATTCTTCTGAATTTCTAAAACGTGAGCTAGCTTATTCTTCTAATCAAGCATAGCTACTATTTAAATTAATGGTAGATAATAACAAAGGGCTCTTATGTCAATAAAAAATTTTTTGAGAACATCCAGTGGAACTAAAAGGAACACATAAACGCTTTATGAAAAGCAGGGATTTTTTTTTTAATTTTACTAAATAGAAAACAATTTTTCTCACTGACATTGTATTTGTAGGCTCTGAAGTGACTTATAAGAAGAATTAGCTGTGAAGCAGGAGGGTTGTATTTTCTACTATCAATCCCTCCTCCCTGTTCCATGGAGGGATTTTCTTTCACGAGGTCAGTTTCTGGTGCCAAAAAGTTTGGAGACTGCTAGTTTCAACTGTACAGGCTATGCTAATAAGTATATTTACAGTGTGTGCACCACATCAACACTATCCATCTTTGACCTCTTTTCATCTTATAAAACTGAAACTCTATACCCATCAAAAAGAACTTCACATTTTGCTCTCTCCCTATGCTTTTGCCTACCTTAAGTGCCTCATAAAAGTGGAATCATACAACATTTGTGTTTTCGTGTCTGGGTTATTTTACTTAGCCTCACGTCCTTGTATTTTTCCTATACTGTCTTTTTTAACATTTATTTATTTACTTATGTATTTATTTGTCATGATTTTGAGTCTGCCTAGTCCAGGAATCAAACTTTTGTCAGCCATGTGGGAATCTAGCACCTTACCCACCATACCTCCTGCTGGCCCTCCATATTGTCACATACCGTACATTTTTTTTGTTTTAGTAAAGGCTGAATAACATTCAGTTGTATGGACATATCACTTTTAGCTCATTCATTTATCCATAAAAGGTCTCTCATAACGCTTTATTTGGCATCATATCTACAAGCAAGGTTAATGGAACACATAAAAACTCTTCTTGGGATGTTTTAAAGAACTGCTGTGCTGCTGTACCATTAACATTCCCACCAACAGTCCGTAAAGTTCGCAATGTCTCCACCTCCTCTTTAACATTTGTAATTTCCTCTTACTTTGATAGTAGCCCTCCTAATAGGTATGTGATGTTATCTCATTGAAATTTTGACGAGCATTTCTCTAATGATTATTGATGTTGAGAATGGTTTCATGTGCTTATTGGTCATTCATATATCTTCTGGGGAGAAATGTTTGTTCAAGTCTTAGATCCATTTTTGAACCAGTGGTTCAAAATTCTAAATTACAATTGAGATAGGGATTGCCTAGATGTGTATATTGCTATGAATTTTAACATTACATTTCCTAACCTGTGAACATATATTTCATTTTGCTTGTCTTCAATTTTTTTAGTAATGTTTTGTCATTCTTATTACAAAAATCTGTTACTTTTTTGGTTAATTCTTAAGTATTTGTTAATACTTAAGTATTTGTTATACTATTACTTTTATATTTTCTTTTTTAGATTTTTTTATTCTTAGTGTATGGAAATTTAACCAGTTTGTGTGTGATGATTTGCATCTTTTTACTTTGTAGAGTTCACTTATTATTCATAACAGGTTTGTACCTATACAGTCATGTTGTCTGCAAACGGATCATTGTACTTCTTTGCAGTTTGGATGTTTTATTTTTCTTGCTTATTTCTCTGGCAAGGGCATCCAGTTCTATGTTGTCCCCTGTCAACTTGTTTGACTGAAAGCTTATTTTTTTGTAATATTAATATAACCATCTCTGCTTTCTCTTGGTTTCCATGTTCACAGAATACATTACATTTTTCTGTCCTTTCAGATTCAGTCTATTCGTTTTTGAAATCACTTGAGCTAGAGGTTGAGGGGCTCACAATGAGGAGGAGTTGTGCAATAACCATGGCTTCTGCCTCTTTGTGTGCACTGCTATGATCATCAGCAGCAATTAGGCATCAGAGCTCAGACCTCTGATATCCGGAAGACAGTCCTGTCTCCCACAAGCTGAGTGCAGGTTGCTGCAAGACCCTGTGCATAATCATCTGTCACAGGAACCAGGGTGTTTCTGTGCTAAGAACTGATATTGGACAAAATTAAACAACAATTTACTATCTAAGACTTCCCTCTGAAAATTTAAGATATCAATAGATCCCTGAGTTCCAGAATAGTTACATTAGACAGATTCAGCCTGTACAATTATTGTCTTGTCAAGGAGACAGATTCTTAGTGCTTCCTACTCTGCAGTCTTCCTAGAATTCTCTTCCTAAACCAAGTCATTTAATTAAAATAATTTTCCATTTTTTATGGCTTGGGTGGACAATGTTGATTAGTTATGTTTCTTTTTTTTTCCTATTTTCTTTATTTCAGTATTCTTTTAAAATTCTCTGGTCTATGTGGATTTTATAGCACATACAAGATTTTTATCACCTCTCCATCATCCATAACCCTTAACCCCATGGTCATTGCACATTGTTTATTTTATTTATATCCTGTAATATTTCATCAATTATTTTCTTAGTCTTTCTGATGAATTTTTCCTTAGACAATTTTTTTTTCACTGTTACCCCTTTTATCATAATATCCTTTCGTGGAAATAAAAATACCTTCTCAAACATCACAACACTCTGTCTTTTATTCTGTGAATTATGTATTTCCTCTAGAGTGAGTTGTTGTGTTGGCAGTCATGATCTTTCTTTTAAGGGTGAGAGTTTCTCTTTCTTGCCTTGAGATTCTTAATCGTCAGTTTATAATTTCAAGTAAAAAAAGAAACAATTTTTTTTTTAATCTCCAGAGGGTGTGTGCACTTGACAGAGAAGGAGAGAGAAACAGAGAAAGAGAGAATGAGAAGTCACCTTCCAACAGGTTCTTAATCTTCAGTTTATAATTTCGAGTAAATAATGAAACAATTTTTTTTTTTTTTAATTTCCAGAGGGTATGTGCACTTGACAGAGAAGGAGAGAGAAACAGAGAAAGCGAGAATGAGAAGTCACCTTCCAACAGGGCATGGTCACACAACAATCCCTTCTCCATTTCTCCATCCTGTCAGGACTTTGGGCATCACGTGTACCTGTAATGTTTTTCAAGCTGCTAGGGCTGAGATTTAACCTGCAATCAGTCATGTGAAATCTTGCCTTCATATCTAGTAGGCTACAGAGCCAGCCAAAGATTTACTAATTAAATTGCTATTTCCTCTCAATATATGAGAAACAGTAATGTTTACTTCCTGCAGGGGATGGACATACCTACTTGCAAATGTTATGTTTTGTGTGCTTAAGTAAAAAACAATCAGAGGGGCCAGTGCTGGATTGGTGGTTGAAAGGTGCTGGACGTGCACATGGCCGATGGTGGTTCAAGTCCTGGATTTGGAGACGTGCTTTCTCATTTTTTTCCTCTCTCTCTCTCTTTCACTCTGCCCCTCTCTGGTCAAATTTAAAAATAAACAAATAAATAAAGTCGAATACAACAATTCTTAAAATAAATCAGAAAGTTAGTGCCCCTATATTAATACAAAATACTGTAGTCTTACATTGTTTTGTATATAATATAACAATTCTCTACTCTGTTGCATATGCTCTTACTCAGAGAGCTTTAGGCTTAAGTAAGTACAATTTTTGAGGCCAATCCTGAGCCACAGTTTTGCCAACAGTATTTTAACCTGCCATCTAAGTTCTCTATTATAGGCCCTTCTGCGTTACATGCCTTCTGCAACACCCAGGACTCTCAGGCTTTCTGCTACTATTGTGTCTGTCTTCTTTTTAATGTGAAATGTGATTTCTTTTCTTCTAATATTCCAGTTATATTGGAATATCTTGTTTGCTGCAATGCTTTTCTGAATGTACTCTTTCTTGAATATTATAGGTAATGTGATCTGAATCTCCCTTTTTAGAAGGGAGACAAGGAACTCTATGAACCTAGTGTGCATGTCAATTACTGGCTCCTTTTGGTTACTTAGGAAATTATGTTATTCTCAGTATCATTCTATAGATCAGAAAACACAAATTTGTGCTATTGTGTAAAAGTCTAGATTCAGATTCTTTGCATGGTTCAACAATGTTCTTAAATAATTTGATTGACATATTTTCTGCCTAAAGTGGACAGAGTGAGATATTCTCTTAGATAATTTGTCATATTAGTCATTCTCATAGGTGAATTATTCTTACTTATTTTGATGATCATTGTCTGGTGGTCACTTTATAATGGAAAGAGTTGATTTAGGGTGGAAAGCTTAGAAAATAAATTGATAAATGCTATGACTAGTACCTAAATACATACAAAATATTGTAAATTTTGTAATATTGCACAATTGTAATTTTATTATGATTGTAGGAATTTGAAAACTGTTAAGGAATATACTTAGTAAATTAAATCACCAAGGGAATGATTGCAAAGAGGTGAGTGGAAGATAAAACATCAAACACTATTACATCCTAAGAATCAGGGGGGACATACATTAGAAAATGTTGCTCAGGAAATAAAAAGTGGAGAAGAAATTAAGAAATGTTCATTTTTACCTGAATTCCCGCTTACGCAGGTAAAAATATTTTGGTACAGAGAACTCCGTTGTAAAATTATGTTGCAAATCATTCTTAGAAAGGTAGGAGTTCCATCCATGAAATTGAATCTCGTAAATTTGGTAATAATATATAAACATAACATAAATATTATTAAGAAATTATACAGATTGAGTCTTTGGAAAAGTCATAGCATATGTTTGTATAGACAACCATAGAAGAATAAGTCATGACTTTTCCGATGACCCAATAATTTATGTGTGTATATTTTAGAAATGACTGATCATGCAATAAAACACATCTGGGTCTGTATCAGTGGACTACTTGCAAGCCTGGCCCTATGAGAAGTAAGTTAACTATCAAGACTCAATCTCCTGGTGCCTAAAATGGGGAATACCATGGTACATACCCCTGAAGGAAGTTTATAATTACATTTAGAATGGAGGTAAAGCATTTAGCATAATCTCCCACATGAGTGTTATTCATATTTATTAGTCTTAGTAATGTTGAGCACTAGTAGCTTCTTTACTATCAATTGTCTCTAATATTTTTCTTCATTTTTTAGTTTTTTTTTTTTTCTCTAGGGGTGAGCACACACCAGAGAGGGAATGAAAGAGAGAGAGGATGAGACTATGAGAGGAAAGTGAGAAATCACCTTCCAAAGGGGATGGTCATGTTGCAATCCCTTTTTCTCTATACTCTTCTCACAACTTTGGGCACACACACACATATATGTCTAGCATGAGTTTCAAGCCTGGGTCCAGGACTTGAACCATGGTCACAAATTATCTCTACCACTTTAGAAATGAATAAACTGAGATTTAGATTAAGTATGACACCTCATATAACATGCAGTATACATCCTAGCAAAATTAAAGACCAACTTGTATGAAATTCCAAAGCTCAGTCAATGAACCATAGAGATTATACTCTGTCAAGATTAGACAGACTATTCCACCTCTTTTATCTGGGGCCAAAGGTCATGATTACGCAACGGAAATTTTAATTCAACAAGTACTTGACAAGCTGATTAGAGGCATTAATCTGTATTCAGTAAAATAAGCAATCAGAAAAAGGACAAAGAATTTGTGTTAAGTTATAGTCTAAAATGAACTTCGGTATGACAACAACGTGCTCTGTTGGAAGTTTCCTGTTTCTGCTGGGTTAGATTATTTTGGTTGTT
>NW_006203497.1:998602-1006334 GCF_000334495.1 Tupaia belangeri chinensis
TGAATGTGTGTACCACACAGTGGCACATAGAGTATATTTTATAGGAATAGAAGCATCAGTTGACAAATCACAATATTTAGTGAGGCAAGAATCCAGATATGCTGACAGCCTACGAGTCACTCTTGCCTGAAGGGTATTTCTCTCTTTGGAACCTTATAAACTTATTTTGATGGACTTCCAGGATGAAGAAAATATCAAAGCTTGAATTGCATCCAAGTAATGAATAAAAGAGAAGACCGTACCCCTCAGAAATACAAAATGAAATGGCAACACCTTCAAGTAAAAAGAGCTCATGCAAAATCCAGTTCCAATCTTGCAGGTACTCCAGAGAATTTCAAGTCTTAAACTTGGAATAAAATTGTCTTTAATTGGCAGAAGCCCCAGATGCTGCTTCTCAGAGGTAAATATAAATCCTCTTTGATGGAAATAACTATACAGTAATCTTCAATGTACCCATAAATATATATCATTTTTCAAAAACTGTAGTCAGAACACATCCAAAACATAGCAAGCACTGGAGGAAATTAAGCGCCATAACCAAAACTGGCCAAAAAACCTGCAGAAAAACATTCAAAGAGATGTTGGTTGATTTAATTATCAACTGAAGATGGAAATTAGTTAAGTATATATATATAAGAAAAAATAAATAAATTTGGAATATACTACAAAAATTTTTGAAAATGCATTTGGAAGGAAAGAAAAAGATGAAAACTACAGAAAATACCTGAAATTTGCATACAGAAAATAAGTAAAATTATTTTAAACATATAATGAAGTATTTATTTATTTATTAAATATTTTACAGGTCAGATAAAGGGGACATTAGATGTGAATTTGTTTTATTAAAGATTTCAAAGAAGGGTCAGATTTTTACATTTTTTTAAATTATGAGATAGGAACTACTGCAGATGAACATAAGTAGTGATGAGTAGGATTAATCAGTCACTTCAGTTTGGAGCCAGTGAGTTACTTCCTCATTCTTTCCCCCCAATAACTGCCCTACCCTGGATCTGGCAAGTATATGCACCCTATAGCAAAACTAAAAAATAGTAAATAAAATAATAGGTTTCCAGTTTGAAAGACTGGGTGATGTCAAAGGAGGGAACATGTTCTTTTTTCTCTTGCACTATTAAGTATAAATGGAGACTTTAAATAGTAAGGAGATATAGGTTTGGGAATTAAATGCAGATTGGAGCATTTCCAGTAGATTACTGTTGAAGTAGTAAGATCAAATAAGGTGATTAAGTGAAGAATATCATTGAATAGAATAAATATTTGAAGGATGTGAAAATGACTGAAATGGGAATTCAGAGCATTAAGAAGATAACCAGAAATATGCCACACCAAACTCAAAGGAGAGAAGGATACCAGAAAGGATGAATGATTAAATGTATAATGTTTAATTCTTGAGATGATAAGAAGAGAAAATACATTAAACTTGGCCTTCATATTTTAAAAGCATTATAGAAGGGTTTTAGAGTTCTACTGAAGACTGAATGTGAAGAAAGAAAATTAGTGAGGAATAAGGCAAAGTAAAAACTTTGAATACCCCCCCACACACACACACGTGCACACACCACACACGTGTACATGCACAATATTTAAAATAACTTTATACTTTGCTTGAGAACAGTCCAATGACCTTTACATGTCTTGATATGTCAAAGGCAGGATGAAAATAGCTGCCTTTTTTTTTTTTTTGCAGAAAAATATAACAAACCTGGCTTTTTTTTTTTTTTTGTAAAATTTAGGAAAAAATAACTGTATAAACTTGTTTTCAGTTCACTTCATTGATTCAAAGACACTCACTTTTATGCATGTCATTTTCTCTGAAATGTGATTTTCTCTGAAAACTGAGTTCACCATACCATTGATGGGGTGAAAAACTCAACATGTCATAATTCGATTGTCTTCATGAGTCTTAAAATCTTTCCCTTTCTTGGTGGCATATAAATTAATGGTGCATCTTATTGCAGATAAAGCCTAAATTTAATGAAAGAGGAGATAACAAAGGCAACTGACTCAGGCATTCTTGACTCAGATCAAATGTGCCACAGAGTAATGAAGTAGATATGCTCCTTACAACAATTTACATCCCAGGTGCTTGAAGGAGAAAACATTGCCATCTCTGTTGATTTCAAATTAGAAAATTACTAGTATGGAGTCTATAACTGATTGCTAATTAATACTGCAAAGTATTAACCTTAAAAATATATTTCAGTTTGAAATTCAAAACAGGCTCTGATTTGATTCAAATATTACTAAATATTAAATCAGAAAATAAAAATCATAACTTAGCAATTATGTGATGTGCCATGAAAGCTCCACATATATGCAAGTTCTATTACATGCTTCAGTTATTCCTTATTCTTACTAAAATAAGTAGAAAAAATTAATTGTACTATAAAATATAAATTCATATCCTCATATAGTTAGTGTATGGGTTAAATCTCAGCAAGTATTTGGTAGTTTTTTTTAATTTCTTTGTTATATCATAGAATGTTATGGCTTACTATGTAAGAAGATATTATGCTAACAATGTTGGTAAAAATGTAGGACTTGGTGCTCTATGTATTATTGTCAGCTTTCTTTTCTTCTTTAAGAATAACAGTTGACTAAAATATTGAATTATTCAAGATGCATTTGTCTCTTCAAGTAGATACTTTGAAGGATTTAGGGCCAGCAGGTGGCATAGTAGTTCTGTCAGGGTGCCAGACTTCCACAGGCCAACAACAATCTGAGTCCCAGACTAAGCAGCTTGAAAATCATGCTAGGTGCATGTGTGTTTGTGCCCAAAATCCCAAAAGAAAAGTGAAGGAGGAGAGATTTCTCACTTTCTATCACATTATCTCTTTTTCTCTCAGGCAAGTGCACATATACCCTATGACAAAATCTTTAAAAAAATACTTTGAAGGATTTAATAGAATTCAGATATGAAAGGCCATTTCATTCTCGTCAACACCAGACATGATTTCACCATTGAGCATATTTAATATTGATACTGTCAGACTGTACTGCAAAATCCAGAAATGGACACTGGGTGACCCTGAGTCAACGGGTCCAAATTTCAGGAAATCCAAAACACAATTTTATTAAATGATAAATGTTTTATTATTTAGAAGATAAATTTATTAAATATGCTGATGATTTTTAGTATATTTGATTAACCAAATGTCTCCTTATGTTACATTCTGCATATTAAACTGAGTATTTCAAATAAAAAGATTATCAATAAATTCCAGAAAGTTTAACTAAACTGATTAATATCAAAGGCCTCAATGAATTTTAAATTCATGTTAAATTAAAATTGACTGCTTTAAATTTAGAAAAAGAATGAGGGACCAGCAGTTAGCGTAACGGCTATGTGGCTGGACTCCCATATAGTCAACCAGGATTTGAGTCCTGAACCCAGTGGCTTAAAACTCACACTGGGCGCGTGTGCATGAGTCCTCACGATCCCGAGAGGAGAATGGAGGAGAAGGGATTACAGTGTGGCCATCTCCCTGGGGGGTGATTTCTTGCTTTCTGTCTCTCCATCTCTGTCTGTCTGGTGAGCGCATGCGCCCTATAGAAAAAACCTCTCCAAGAAAAAAGAAGAAAGAAAAAGAATGATGAATTTTATTAATTTAATGCTTAATATGGCTGATGCATGTATTTCCCTGATATGTTAAGTACAAGAAGATTTTCACCAAATTTATAACTAAACATATAAGAAAATTAAAATAATTCTGTCACTAGTTTCTTCATTTACAAAAATATAATAAAGAGAAATAATGCTTTTGAAGTCTACTTGGAAGTAAGAAGTAAAACACATCGATGTCAGTGAATTATTGATTTGGTGTATAACAAGCAAACTGAAACTTCAGGAAAGATGAAGTGGTACAATTACTGACTCATTGGTCATCAAACAGGCCCAAATGAAAATTATTCCATCATGGCAGATTCTGTGTATAAAAAAAGAAAGTATTATTAGCCATCACAAAAACCCCTAATATAAAAATCAGTCATTTATTTTGAGAGACTATTCTCGAATAGTTTTCTAGTCACAGTTTAGCTAATCATGGCAACAACAAAAGAAAAGAGTAAATCCTACCCAAACATTATTACTTTATTGTCTCCTTTTAAAAACTTGGTTACATTTATGTTATGCACCTTAGAGAGACTACAGAAACCCCAAAAGAATGGAAAAAAATATAATTACCTAGTATAATTATGAGTTTGTTCCTTCTGGTTTCATGAAACGTTCTGTGCTGTGCCGCATCGTCTGTGCACTTAGGAACATCAGTACTTATATTGTTGTGTAAAATGAACAGCTACTGAGCTCTAATGGGCTTCATTTTGTGTTTTAAAATTCCTCAAAATGACTTTAGATCATTAGCTCCATAAGCACTAATGCATGCTGCTGCTTGTAAAAAGGCATAATCAAGGGAAAAAACCAGGAGAGTAGCTAACCTTAAAACCGCCTGAATTCTACAAAGAAAAAATGTGTACGCATATTTTGTGCCATAAAAGCCAGAAATAAAAATATGTATGATCTATTATCCCTTTTTTATACTTAAAAACATCACTTAAAAAAGAATAATGACAGCCTAACAATAGAATTTTCCCAGCTGGCTAAAGCATATTTGCCTCCAGGATTTTGGCCAGAACCTCTGTGTTTGGAACACACATTGTCACCTGTCCAGAGTCAGGGAGAGCACAGGGGTTACTTTGCTGACCTTTTCTATACCTCACTTTATACACATTTTTGACCCATAGCAAATAATGTTTGGGAAAACTTGCACTTATTAGATCTGATGTCACTTTAATAAAGTGCTGGAATGCCCCCTATTCTTCATCAACCTGAGTGTGTAACCTAAATAATCTGGTTTGATCATTTAAATTTGCAAAGCACATTTAAACCAAAGGAAATGAAATGATCTGTGGCTAAATGTAAAAATTTCATTTTGTGAGGTTTGCCAAACAGGGAGTATTTAGAGAAAAAGAAACCCCCCTGATCATGAGTTCCAATGGACTAGCTATCTGTGCTCCTACAGTGTTACATAACCTTGATTGCTGCCTGAAGGGTAGAGATTCATGACTCATGAAAGTGATTGCACGGGGTGGGGGGGGACCTGCAAGTGGCATGGTGGTTAAGGATACTGGACTCCCACGTGGCTGACCATGGTTTGATTCCCAGAACTGGCGGCTTGCTTTCTCACTTTCAGTCTCTCTCCCCATCTCTGGTCCAATTTAAATAAATAAAAAAGTAAAGTTAAATTAAAAAAAAATAATAATAACTCTTTGAAACCAGCAGTTGACCTAATGGCTATGTTGCTGGACTCCCATGTAGTTAACCACAGCTTGAGTCCTGGACCTGGTGGCTTAAACTCACACCAGGCATGTATGTGTGTGTGCCCAAGATCCCGAGAGGAGAATGGAGGAATAGGGATTGTGGCATAGCCATCCCCCCTAGGTGATGATTTCCCACTTTCTGTCTCTCTCTCTCTTGCTTTCTGATGAGTGCACGTGCCCTGTAGCAAAAAAAAAAAAAAAAAAAAAAAAAGTGATTGCATGGATAGACAGGCCAAAAGTAAGTGACATTGTGTTTTACTAGAAATGTACTCAAAACTGCAAATAATTTTAGTATTATTTTAAATTGCAACAAATATGATTTTCCCTTACCAAATGGGTAAGTCTACAATTTCTGAATATATGTAACATATAAGAACAACATAAAATTATGATACTGATGATACAAAAATAAAACTTACATGGATAGACAGGCCAAAAGTAAGTGACATTGTGTTTTACTAGAAATGTACTCAAAACTGCAAATAATTTTAGTATTATTTTAAATTGCAACAAATATGATTTTCCCTTACCAAATGGGTAAGTCTACAATTTCTGAATATATGTAACATATAAGAACAACATAAAATTATGATACTGATGATACAAAAATAAAACTTATCTTGGGAACCAGCAGTTAGCGTAATGGCTATGTCGCTGGACTCCCACGTAGTCAACCGCGGTTCGTGTCCCGGACCCGGTGGCTTAAAACTCATGCCGGGCGCGTGTGCGTGCGTGCCCAAGATCCCAAGAGGAGAATGGAGGAGAAGGGATTGCGGCGTGACCATCCCCCCTGGGGGGTGATTTCTCGCTTTCTGTCTCTATGTCTCTCTCTGTCTGGCGAGCGCACGCGCCCTACAGTGAAAATCTCTCCAAAAAAATAAAAATAAAAAAATAAAACTTATCTTTAAATGGAAATGTCTTATACCAAACCTTATAGCTTTTATTTGTAAGTATTCAAATTTCTTAACTTTGCTAGCTAATATGTGTACATTTTTGACATTATTAAACTGAAAATAGTAATTGATGATATTATAAACAAAAGCTTCTAAGTTGCATTAAAACATGTTTTACATTTAAATGGAAAATGTTGGAGTCAGCCAGTGGTGTGATAAGTTAAAATGCTGAACTCCCATTTGACCAACCACGGTTTGATTCCCAGACACGATGCCTTGAAAATCATACCTGACACCTGTGTGTGTGTGTGTGCCTTGTGGGAGGCTGCATACCAGTGAATATCGCTGGTTTCTCAGAGAGCAAACAATTACACAATGACAAAGGCCATGATTGGCTCCCCTTCCCAAAACTCATCTTCCAAATCATACTCTGATTGGCCACTTCCCATGGCAAATTGGTGAGCTTAGAATCTCTCAGATTTGCATATCCGGCACCTCATGGTTGGTCCACAAAAGCAACCAATTATAACCCACCTTTTACAATCCTGCATTCAACCAATCACTACCCACCAACATGTATATCACCATGATCCCTGGCCCACAATCGCAGTCGACCCCAAAGACCCTGACAACCTGTGACACTGCGTTGTCTCCATGCTGCCCACAATAAATGGACGACCCTGAAGAGTTGTAACACTGCGTCGTCTCCCTGTTGTAACACTGCGTCATTCATTCCGTCTCTCACTCCTTCCCTCAGGAAACCTGTCCGACTGTCCCCCGGGTGAGGACAGTGCCTAAAGCCCTGAGAGAAGGAATTACGGTGTACCTGAACCTGTTGGAAGATGATTTCTCACTTTCTCTCTCACTGTCTCTGTCTCTCTCTCTCTGTGGCCAGCACACTCAACTGCATAGGAAAAACAAAACAAAATAAAAACAAAACAAAGCAAAGTAAAATGTCTGTTTTTTTATGTAGCTTCCAGCCAGATTAGTACCAGTTTAGACTCTATTCTCTCTTCCTCTCCATCAAAGCAAACAATCCCTCTTATACTGATAAAAGGGTAAAAATATTAGGAAATGTGCTTTTGCACAGGAAACTAATGGGGACTGTTATAAACACATTACAAATTTCAACATATTCCAGTCTGTCCCTGTGGCACAGCATTAAGTACTATACAGAGAATCTCAGACCCCACAGAGCTGACTGTGGTTTGAGCCCCTGCCTCTGTGGCTTCAAAAACACACTGGATACATTTGCATACAGGGGGAAAATCCTGACTGATGGAGAAATGGAGGGAAAAAGTATTGTAGCATGACAATCCCCCACGGCAGTGGTGCTTTCTTTCTTTCTCTGTGGCAAGCACACATACTCTCTGTCAAAAAAAAAAAAAAATCAACATATTACATATTAGATATATTTTCACTAGAACAGAAAAAACGAAATCACAAGCACTCTTTAAAAGTATTTACTGAAATAAGTTTAAAGTTGTATTAGTAGAATTCTTCCA
>NW_006203497.1:1006349-1016388 GCF_000334495.1 Tupaia belangeri chinensis
TCGGAAGAGGTCATGATTGGACATCAGAACAGGTCAGGAAACTAGTCTCCCGTAATATTTTGGTCACACGTTTTCACCCCGATCAAATGAGAAACCTCAAGACAAATATGCCCACATTAAACCAAAAGAAAGCAGGTGACAAGGATTATTTTCTGTGTCAGTTCTTCTTGAAGTAGTAGGCTGTCCTTTACATCATAAATGTAAATCACACCAAGACAGCAGTACAATAAGAACAGTACAATAAGAACACAGCTAGGGGATGATCAAAAGACGGGGCCAGCAGATGGCATAGAGCTTTAATTACGGTTCAAGTCGCAGACCTGGTGACTCGAAACTCATACCAAGCATGTGTGTGTGCCTGCGTGCCCAAAATCCCGAGTGGACTATGTAGGAGAAGGAATTGTGGTATGGCTATCCCCGCTAGGGGATGATTTCTTGCTTTCTGTCTCCCTGTTTCTCTTTTTCTCTCTGGCGAGCCATGCATCCTATCTTTTCCTCTCTTCCAAAAATAAAAAATAAAAACAAAAATATAAAAATAAACCAGCCAAAAGCAAAGGCTGACCTGTGGAAAACTATGAAGAACTTGGTTCTAGGATCACCACGTGGCTAAACTTTGAAGAGGAAAGTATTCACAGTTTTTCTGCTGGGTCTACCCTGCTACCTCAGAGCGTCTGTCCTCACAGCCACCTCCTGCCAAACTGGTGGTGCATTGAGTTAGTTGCACAGAGGCATATGAGTTAGACCTTTCTTTTTACATCCTAACAGATGCTGGGGGAGACAAAATACAAATTAAACTAAACAAGTAAATATCAAGCTAATAAATAGCTTTACACTCAAAGATAAACAAACTGTCCAGAAGACCAATGAAGCATTTTTAAAAATAAGGAAGGGATGGGAAAGTGAAAATACATTACAGAAAATTATAGGATTTGACTCTCAGTAAATCAAATAGATTACAAAACTATGTTGATTAAAATAGTATGCTCATGGTCAAAGCCCAAACATCAATAGGTCACTAAACCCAGAAATAGAAGCTCAAAATAGTTTTTGATGTTGGTGGAGCTTCATAGAAGAAAAATGAAGGCTTGCAAACGGGATGACACCACGCATGAGCTGTTTTATAACATGTCTAAGTTTCACTAATCAGCTACTGACAGCAAAATTAATTGTAGGTAAATACTTTAATGAAAATTGCCACCATAAAATATCTAAAATAGAATCTTAATATACGTGGAATGGTAATTCTTTACAGGCAATATCATCGTGTTCCTCATAATACGTTAGGATAATCCTACTGGAAGATATCACTTAAGGAAAAAAACTTGACGAATAAAAATATATCTCAACTGAAGGGGCAAATTTATTCAGAAAGACTTGCAATAAAGAATCAATTTAAATTCTAAGATTTATAATATTTCCAAAACATCAGTGTCCTAGCCTGCCACTATGTTGCATACAGGAATACTGAGACCGAGTAATTCATGAAGAATGCAGGTTTACTTGACTTCAATTTTGCTGGCTAAAAAGTCCAAAGGAAGGAGACTGGGACAAGACAGTTGTTAAGCTATGTCATACCATGGCCAAAGAAACAGCAAGGGTGGTAGGCACATGCAGAGCGAGTGTTCCAGGTGGAGCTCTGCTTATCTTGTTTCCTCTTCTTACAAACCCACTAGGCTAATCAACCACAGATCTCTGCCCAGGGCCCCCCCTTTTGACACCACTATGGGATCAAGTTTTTGTTTTTTGCCTTTCTAATTCTACTACAGTAGCTCAACACATAGTTTCTTGGGGAACAGTAGCTAGTAAAAGAAAATTACTCTTTTTTTTTTTTTTTTCTTTTTGGAGTTATTTTTGTCACGGTGCACATGACCTTGAGAGAAAGACAGAAAGAAACAGAGAAAGAGAAATAAGCCACCTGGGGTGATAGTTATGCTGCAACCACTTCTTCTTCATCTCCTCTTGGGGCTCTGGGCACACACCACATACACGCACATGCACTGAGCATGAGTTTAAACAATTGGGTCTGGGATTTGAACCATGGTCAACCATGTGAGAAATCCAGCACTTCAACCACCATGCCACCTGCTGGCCCCTGAAAGAACTTTATTCTTACAGGAGTAAACAAGCTGACAAGAACTATTTGTTCGACAGTAGAATGAGTGGGGGAGGGCATGATTGGATGGTGGCTAAGGTGATGTCTTTCTCTGAGGTCAACGGATTCTGGAAGTACCTATGAAAGAAAAATAGTTTTAGTTATAAGGATTTTCTTCAACTCAAAGGCGAGCCAAGGTCTAGGAGCAAATCAAGTTTTGGCCAAATCAAGTTTTGTCCAAATTAATCACTCTACAAAAAAATTAAAAAGTGCTACAAAAACATTAAATGACAAAGCACTAACTGGACAAACATTTGCACCTTGTGTTAAAGGAGCTTTTATTAATTACTAAGAAAAATACAAATATAACAATAACAGGCATTGGAATGCATTTTGGAAGACCATCACTTTAAAAATCTATTATTTCAATGACAATACAAATAAACCTTAAGCTCTCATTTGTTTTATTGTCAGAAGATGTGTACACTCACAGAAAGAAATAGATTTGAAAGTGAGAGAGTGAGAAACACTCTCCAATGGAGCAAGGGCATGACCCAATCCCTTCTCCACCATTATTCCGTCCTGTTGGGATTTTGTCCTAGCCTACATCCAAGTGTCTTTTGCAGGATGCCAGGGCCAGGATTTAACCAAGATAAGCCATGTAGAATCCATTTCTCTTGTCCACTAGGCCATAGGGCTGTTGCAATATTTGCTATGGATTAAAAACTATTTTGGGGGCCAGAAGGTGGTATGGTGGTTAAGGTGCTGGACTCCCACATGGTTAACTGCATTTCAAATTCCAGAGTTGGTGGCTTGAAAATCACACCAGGTGCTGATGCGTGTGTGCCCAAAATCTCAGAAGGATAATGGAGAAGGAATTCTCCCCCACTGGGGAGGTTGATTTCTCACTTTCTCTCTCACTGTCTTAATCTCTCTCTCCCTGGTAAACACAAGTAACCTATGGCAATAAATAAATAAAGCTCTTTTGTGCACATCGATTATGCTAAAAGTGATATCAGAGTAGAACGTTTACAAAATTTAGTCTGATAACCTAATCTAACTCAATTTTACTCTCTTTGAAAATTTAATGCAACATAATCTAACTCAATTTTACTCTCTTTGAAAACTTTATTGAAGGCACATTTTATAGAAAGTAACAATAATATTTGAGATATTATATTATACATATAGATACATTCTCTAGAGCAAAATAATTTTAAGACTTGCCTCTTTATAAAATTTAACAACTGTATATGCCTCTCTGTGTGTGTCATATTTAATGATTATGCTCAGAACAAGAACAAAAAGATTATGAACACCAACTCTAAAATTCCTTTCTAGACTAGGGGAGAGTCATTAATCAGTGTCATTTAAACAGGACTTTTTCATGGTTGTTGATTGGATCACTTACACCAGAATATAGATCATAGATAAACTTTAAATCTCAAATACAACAAAGACACAAAAACTTGTTTTTTTCTAAGAATTTTATACCTAATAATTTTAATATTTTTAAATCCACTATCTGAAAACACTCTGTACTATAAATAGTGTTAAACTAGTATGATTTTTTTTTTCTTAATGAAACCAATGTTTTGCCTAGTGATTTACCTTGATGTTCAGAACATCTTTTTAGACTTACGCTTTTCTGGAGGAAATATCCATCCAACTGGATCTTTTCTAAGTCACTTAAAATTTCTCTTTATTTTTCATAAATCTTCATTTATGATTGATTATAAAGTGAAATTAGACTGCTGCGTGCCTTGTATTCCTTGCATGATGATGAATTGTTTGATTATATCTGTCATGTTTGGATTTTAAACATTTTGAAAATATAGTAACATATCCTCCTAATTCCAACATGATTATTTTCTTTCACCAATTTAGGAGATTTTTTGCTATATTATAGCAAGGATGACCATGCTGCAATGCCTAGTTCTCTACTTTCCTCCTGGGATTCTGGGCACTCACACACATGTGTTTGGACTGGAACCATGGACAGCCATGTGGGAGTCCAGTGCCTTAACCACTATACCATCTGCTGGCCCCAAGGAGTTCCTATTCTTTAAATTAATTGATAGCAGACAGTAACAATTATTACCAACCTCTCTGCTGCTTCTCAAATCAATGAAATATTATTATCTAATATAGTCAAGAAAAAAAAAAACACAGATAGTCAAGATTTTAATAAGAAAAGAAAAAAAAAACACAGATAGTCAAGATTTTAATGAGAGGTCTCCAATTCTAGGTGCATATTAGAATTGCCTGGACTACTTTAGAAAACCTCCTGATGACTTGGCCTCACAGGCAAGAGATCAGATATAATCGGAAGGAGGTGGGTCGGGCTTGGGTATTTTTAAACCTCCTTGCTGATTTTAGTGTGCAGACAGGTTTTAACTAGTGCTCAGATTGTTGAATAGCAAGAGTCATGTAATTGAGGCAAACGGGTTATGGAATAGTATACTCAGAACAGATTAAAAAGAAGAGTATTACCAAGGAAATATATATTTGTATATATCAAATAAGAACCAAAACCCAAAACAAAATAAACCAAACAAACTAACAGAACAAAAATTGAAGATGCACAATATAATACAGTATTCTTTGTTGAAGAAAATTAATATGGTAATAACTTCCATTTGATTATCACATACTGCTTGCATATTCTGCAAAACCATATAGTACCCCACAAAGATGTACAAAAATGAAATGTAAATAAGAAATCATGATTAAATTAATAAGAACTTTAATGGCCACACTGCAATCCTTTCCCTTCCACTCTCCTCTTGGGATTCTGAGTATGCATGCAAAGGCATCCATCCTGGTTTTCAAGCCACTGAGGTCCAGGACTCAAACCATTTAGTCGGCCATGTGTGATTCAGCAGACATAATCTACATGCTTCCGTCTGGCTCAAGTATTCTTGATTTGAGATGATAGAACGAAAAAAGCAACATTATAGAAATCTGAATAATTTATGGAGATTAGTTAGTAATAATGTATCAATATTGGGTTATTACTTGACAGAACTCCCCCACTAAATTAAAGTGTTAATAATAGAGAAACCGTGTGGTGCTTTTGGAAACTCCATACCACGTTTGCACCTTTTTATTTTTGTTTCTTTTTGATAAATTTAAAGCTATTCTTTTTTTTTTTAATTAATGAGAATGGATTTTTGAAAAAAAAAGATAATCATAACATATTAATGAAAATGATTTTTAGAGGACTCTAAGAGATAAGAGTTAATAATCTGAAAAGATCTGTTGTATCAATCACTACTCCAGGTAGCAATATGTAAAATTGTATATAACAATACCTCATAGAAACAGATAGGAAAAGAAAACTTTTTACTCACTGAGTTCTTGTGAGACCATAGTACTTTAATGCACATAAAGAAATAAATCCTTGGGACCAACATATGGCATAGCAGTTACATCACTAGACTCCCACATGACCAACCATTGTTTGAGTCCTAGACAGAATGGCTTCAAAATCATGCTAGTTGTGTGTGCGTATGTGCCCAAGTTCCCAGAAGAAGAATGGAGGAGAAGGGATAGAAGTGTAGCTATTCTCCCCTGAAAGGGGAGGGGGTGATTTCTTACTTCTGTTATTGCACATGTGCTCCAAGGAAAAAACCTCTACAAAAAAAAAAAAAAAAAAGAAGTCCAAAAAAATTAATAAAAATTGGAAAGAGATGTTTAACAATGGAGAAATGATAAATTCAGTTATAGACTTCACAAAGTTTATTTTAGCCTTGTTTAAATTAATTTCAAAGAAAGACTTGTCTACTTGTAAGATTTTGGACTTTTCTTCTACTAACTATTTTTATATTTTCTTTTTTACCAATGGATAATGTTTATTTTTTTCTTTTTAGTATTTTATGTATACATTCAATTACTATACATTACTACAGCTTGTAAAATGAATTACCGAACATGAATTAATTTCACATCAATTCAATTGAAGGTATTATACATGTTATCATCAACAGACAGACCTTAAAATGAATAATTTTATAATAATAAATATATAAGAGCAATATGAAACCTGTGAAGACAACTCTTTATCAAATAACTTGTAATTTTGAACATTAACCTACTTGCATGTACAATAGTTGAATCTGAATTTTTAGCCTTTTAGTTTGGGCATTTAATCCATTGACAGTTGATATTGTTCTCAATATATTTGAACTTATCCCTGTCATTTTGTTACTCTCTTCCCTTTTTTTATTTTCTAATTGTTTTGTGTTCTCTTTCTTACATTAATATCCCTCTAGTTTTCCTAGTGTAGTTTTTCCTTAAGTATTTTCTGAAGAGCTGTATTAGTTTGGTGAATTTTTTGGCATTTGCTTATTGGAGAATGATATTATTTCTGCTTCCCATTTGAAGGATAATCTTACCAGTATAATAGTTTTGGCTGAAATTGTTTTTCTTTCAGAGTTTTAAATGTCTTCTCATTCTTTCCTTGATGGTGTTGTTTCAATTGAGGGATCCGATGTTAGTCTAATGGAGTAATCTTGTAACTTGTCATTTCTCTTTCATCATTTTTATAGTATTGTATTTATTTCTTATTTTTAACAGTTTGGCTATTATATGCATTGGAGAAAATTATCTTCTACCTTTTTGGTGTCTTTTGTATTTCCTAGATTTAGATGCCTGCATGCTTCTCTAAATTTGGAAAATTTGTAGCTAATATATCATAAAAGAGGTTTTCTTTGCTGTTGTCTCTTGTTTTCTGGAATACTTATTATGCAGATAGGCAGCCACTTACTACTGTTTATGATTTCCTATATGTTGTCCTCATTTTTAATGGTCAATCTTCCATACTTGCCTAGGTTAAATCATGTATTCTACATGATCTAATCTGTTGTTAACACTTTTGAGGTAGATTTTGATTTTGTATATTGTATTCTTTTTTTATTCATTCAACCATTTTCATTTGACCAGACCACTTTTGAGGGCGATTTTGATTTTGTATATTGTATTCCTTTTTTATTCATTCAGCCATTTTCATTTGACCAGAGAAATACAAACACACAGAGAGAAGGAAAGTGAGAAGGCAATCCACCAGGTCTGAGATTCGAACCGTGGTAGACCATGTAGGTGTGTCTAGAACCTTAACCACCACAATACCTGCTGACCCTGTGCCTTGTATTCTTTATCGCCAGAAGTTCTGTTTGATTCTTTTTCAGGGTATCGTTACCACTTTTGAGGGCGATTTTGATTTTGTATATTGTATTCCTTTTTTATTCATTCAGCCATTTTCATTTGACCAGAGAAATACAAACACACAGAGAGAAGGAAAGTGAGAAGGCAATCCACCAGGTCTGAGATTCGAACCGTGGTAGACCACGTAGGTGTGTCCAGAACCTTAACCACCACAATACCTGCTGACCCTGTGCCTTGTATTCTGTTTGATTCTTTTTCAGGGTATCTATTTAAGGCATTTCTGCTTCAAGTCATGAATGACTTCCTTATCTTCTAGGACTGGTTCTGCTTTTACTTTCATCTTATAAAGTTTTGTTATAATGAAGTATCTGAATTAATTTTCTGACATTTCTGTGATCTCTCATGTTTTATTCTTAATGGTGGGGAGTTATGTTTTTCGAGGAGTAGGTATTTCCTTAATTTCTTCTATTTTGAGGGACTCTGCTTTGATTATTCTTTGGGTAATACACTCATTTCTGCTTTGATTTTGACCATCTATTGATAAATTCACATCTTCCTATTTCTCTGGTGTAGGTTTATGTAGCTGTGTCTTTGTGCACTGCCCCATGGTATGAGTTAGCACTGTGACTGTTTCCCCCATTTACTGTAGGTGGGAGTGTGGAATTCACAATGGAGTTTGCGGTTCTGATTTTCAGGTGGGAAATTTTTACTGCTGGTGTTGGGGGGGGGGACAGTTGTGGGGAGAGAATTCCTCCAGAATCTCACTGTTTTCAGGTATTTGATTCCTGTATACCCAAAATACTTTGGTCTCAGTGTGGCTGGAGACTGAGCCTGGCAGGTTGAATGTAAGGCAGCATACAGGACAGATCTCTTCCCCCACAGCAAGCTGGTCAGGGATCTTTGCTGATCAGCTCAGGCCAGGCATCCTTTGCTTTCCTGTTTCTCCTAGATGGGTGAGGGGCAGAATGGCATTAATAAAGGTAGGGCAGCATCTCCCACCTTCTATCTCTTCAATTTAAAGCTCTTCTAAAATATGTTCATTATTAAAACATAGAAGATAAATACAACAAACTTAACCTATACATAGTTATTGATAAAGACAAAAATCTCAATATTGAAAATAACTTTTTTCCGGATACACATAGAACATCGTCAAAGGGTCAATATGTTGAGTCTAAAAATTTTCAGATAATAAAAAGTATATTCTCTGACCTCAGTAGAATATATTTAGAAACCTTCAAATTCCCTAACGTTTAGAAATTAAAGACTATACTAAAGGATAAACCCATTATCTAAACAAAACTATAATGTAAATTAGAAAATATTTTGAATAGATGTTAATATATGCATACATTAAAATAAATACAATTCAATTTAAAATATGCTTATAGTAGAATTTATATTATTAAATACATATAGTAGAAAAGAAGAAAGACATCAGTGAGTCAATTAAGCAGTTTAAGAAATTAAGAGATCATTTTAAGTTTATGACATTTGAAGGAAAGAATAATGTAGAAAAGAGTAGGTTAAAAATTAGTGACACAGGGACCAGCAGTTGACGTAATGGCTATGTCACTGGACTCCCACGTAGTCGACTGCGGTTCGAGTCCTGGACCCGATGGCTTAAACACACGCTGGGCACGTGTGTGTGCGTACCCAAGATCCCGAGAGGAGAATGGAGGAGATGGGATTGCAGTGTGGCCATCGCCCCGGGGGGTGATTTCCTGCTTTCTGTCTCTCTGTTTGTCTGCCAAGCGCATGCACACTATAGCAAAAACCTCTTCCCAAAAAAAGAAAAAAAAAAATTAATGACACAGAAAACAAATAAACAATAGAAAAGAGTTAACTAGCCAAAAGATTTTTTTAGAAGACTAACACAGTAACAGAAGTAATTGTGTGTAGTGAGAGAACAAATTACTAAAATGATTGAAGCAAAAACCCACATCTTACATAAATTAATTAGAATTAATCATGTTTTTAAATATAAAATATAAAATTGTAAAGTTTTCAGGACAAAACTGAAAATATTTGAAACCTAGAACTTAGCAAAAATTCTTAAATTGATTCCAAATCATAATACATTGGGCCCTGCTCAGTGATGTTTCTCAAGAAATGCTAGATCTATTTGGGTGATCATAGCTTCACTTCCCTAGGATCAGTCAGTCCACACTGGGGTTAGAAGCCTAGGACGCCAGTTATCTGGGAAGGCAGGTGAGTGAACTATGGCGTTAGATCCTGTTGAAGGTATTTGTTTTTCTCTCTCTCTCTCTCTCTCATGCTTTCCAGATAAACAAACTCTGAAAGAGAGTTTATAATTTTAAAATCCATAAATTGAATTTCAAAAATTAAAAGACATTTGTTTTGCCAAAGTCCTTAAGATGAAAAAGATCAAGCTACAAAATGGAAGATAATATTTTTCAAATTACTTATCGGACAAAAGCTCACATCTATAATATACAAAGAGCCTTCAAAACTCAATAGGAAAAAGACAGAAAAAAGCCAGCTAGAAAATAGTCAAAATGTATGAAACTTTAACCAGTGAGAACATAGAGATGACAAATTGGCATATGAAAATATGTTCAACGTCATAGCTATCAAGGTTATAAAAATTAATACTACAATGAGATATCAGTAAAGACCTATAAAACAGCTTAAATTGAACTAAACTAAATAGTTTAAAAAGCATTTACAACACCAAATGCTGTCGAGGATGCAGAGAAAATTGGATCACTCCATAGCACTAGTGAGAAACAAAAACAGTAGTCATTTTCTCTACTTTTT
>NW_006203497.1:1016536-1031248 GCF_000334495.1 Tupaia belangeri chinensis
TATATATATATATATATATAATCCATAACTGCCATGTAACTGTTAATTACACACTTGGATATTTATTAAAGATAAATGAGGAATTATTTCCTGTACCAAATTATTGCCTGTATCCATTTATTACTTGATTTAATTATTGAATTATTTTGTTTACCTACAACACAGACATCTGTACACAAATGTTTTAGCAGCCTTATTAATAATATGAAATAATGAAAAACTACATAAATGTCCTTCTAAGAATGAACTGTAAAACAAGTTTAGTACAGTCATACAAGGAAACATTTTCGAGCAATAATAGAAAATGAACTATTGAGGTCCATGAAAATCTGCTTGAATGTCCATGCTGAGTAGAAAACAAAACAAAACAAAACCAAGCCTAAAAGTTGCAGAGCATATAAATTCTGCTATGTAATATTCTTGAAATGTTGGGACATTAGGAAATTTTTACATTTTGTAAGTTTATTCATTCATTCCATGAGAGAGGGATATAGAGTGAGAATGAGGAAAGAGAGCACTTCCAATGGGGTCCTCACTCCATGATTCTACTCCTACTCCACCCACCATGCTCATAGATCCAGACCGGTGTGCGCAGAGACCTCGAGAATTGAATTCAGCACTTTCCTGTATCTCTTCAGCATCAAGGAGTTATCATTGTGTTATCACATTTGGCTAACTTAAGGGCACTTTGGGTTATTGGACATATTTTTGTATTTTGAGTGTATCATTGTCAATATCCTGGGGTCCAGCATGTTGCATGGTGGTTAAGGGCACTAGACTCCCACATTGCTGACTGAAGTTTGAGTCCTGGACATGGTACCTTCTTTCTCACTCTCCCTCTCTCTTCTTCTATTTCTCACACTGTGTCGCTCTCTGGTCAAATTAAAAGAAAGGAAAGAAAAAGAAAAAAAAAGAAAAAGAAAAAGAAGAAAAAGGAAAAGAAAAATTAAAAGAAAAAGAAAAAGAAAAAAGAGAAAGAGAGAGAAAAAGAATGAAAGAAGAAAGGAATAAGAAAAGAAAAAGAAGAAAGAATTAAAGATAGAAAAAGTAAATAAAATAATTCTTTAAAAAAGTCAATATTCTGACTATTTTTGCTATACCTTTGCATGATGTTATTTTGTGAGACATGGAGTAAAGAATGCATAGTACTTTTACATCACTTCTTCCAACTCCACGTGAATATGCAATTACTTTAAATGCTTAAAAATTTAATGAAAAGTAAATTAATAATTATTTTTCACTCATTGATTTAGATACTGATTAGATGCTGGGATTAAGCAGTGAAAAAGGACAGAGTCTCCATTCTTATTTTGCAGCATGTTCAATTCTCTTTATTTACCTGTAATTTAACATTCAACTGCTGTGCTTCTTTCCATATCCAGACTACAACAAACCACATTCAATTTATTTTTAATGTTAGGTGACTTTTTAGGCCCATGAATTTGTGAATTTTGTTTTTAGCTCTGCTTTTATTTTTTAAATAGTATTATATGTCTACATCTATCCATATTTACACATACATCAATGCCTATCTGTGTCTATCTATCCAGGTATCTGTTATCCCTTTGTCTAGATTTATTAAGAAAAGAGTAAATGTTTCAACATATTTTCTTACTATACCATCTTAATGGAAATAACCTAAATAAGATTATAAATGTTTATAAAATCTATAGGCCTAGCACTCTCCTCTAACAGGAAAGAAAAAGAACATATACCATGGCTATTAGTCCTCAAAAAAGAAAATGCATTCGGTACCTAAAAGCTTACAATCTAGTTGCCTGAAACAGATTGTGACTATTTGAGATACTAAAATGTTCTTACATGTTGTTTTCAATGTTTTATTAGTGTGTGAGAAGTGGATGTGGAAATGTTCTCCCAGAAGGATTCCAATAGACCACATAGGGAGGTAGATAAACATCATTTCAGTAAAGTGCTCAAAAGATTGGGGAAGCCCAGCATGTGCCAACCAAACAGCTGAGCAAACTCTAGTGGAAAAACCCACCCTTCTGCTTCTGATCGGTACGGTCTAGCCAAGGTGAAAGTATGGGATGCCAACAGTAACACTAGACCTGTTGTCCATATGGTGATATTTACTTAATAACTGTAATGTATTCACTCAGTAATATTGATAAGATAGCTAGGATATTAGATATTGTTCCAGATAATGAGTCAAAATAACAATAAACAGGAATGAACAAGATTGTGGTTTTTTTATTCCCCCACTATGGCGCTTATGTAGTACTTTTTTTTTTTTTTGGAGAGATTATTTTCACTGTAGGGCGCGTGCGCTCGCCAGACAGACAGAGAGAGACATAGAGATAGAAAGCGAGAAATCACCCCCCAAGGGGGATGGTCACGCCGCAATCCCTTCTCCTCCATTCTCCTCTTGGGATCTTGGGCACGCACGCACACGCGCCCGGCGTGAGTTTTAAGCCACCGGGTCCGGGACACGAACCGCGGTCGACTACGTGGGAGTCCAGCGACATAGCCATTACGCTAACTTCTGGTTCCCATGTAGTACTTTTAAAGGGAAAAATATGCAAGTAAACAAAATAGATAGTGGAATAGCAATGAGTGTTTAAAGATTTAAAAGATAATAAAGTAATAAAGAATGTCTTGTATTGAGGATAAAAGATGTTTTAGTTTATTTTCCAGCTTTATTGAAGTATAATTTCCAAACAAAAAGGGCATATTCAAGGTGGTGTGATTTACATATATGTGTTATAAAGTCTTAAACTGAACTACATTGAACAATATAGATTGCTATAATTCGAGTAATGATATTTAATCTTTGAATTTAATTTGTTTAATGACACAATTTTACCCCTTTCAAATGCTTCTAGAAACAGTCAGTATCTGAACTATCCAAGTCTTTTTTTTTTTTTTCCAGATCAGCTACACCAAGTACTTAAAAAGTGATTCAACCAAGGGGCGGAAAGATTTTTCTTATTAAGTAATTTGTCTCCTATCTCAAAAAACACCTCTGTTGAACACTTCATTGATTTGATTTAAACTTCAAATCCTTCTAATATTTTCTTTCATGTAGCCCAATAAAGTAAGATAAACAAATTCAAGTTTGCAAATGAGATATGATGGAGAAACAGTGTGAGGGTGTGTTATGGAGTTTAGCCTAAGTTAGGCTCTGAATATCTACCTTCGCTCAGCTATTGACTATGAGGTCACAACATAGTTACAAACATGCAATTTGGATTTTGTGTCATTTTTCTTGTGAATATTTACATCCCTTAAAAAGCTTGAGTAAGAAAGTAGGGAGTATAATTAGAGGCAAGACTCAGATAGTCATGAATCTCTAAATACATTAATTATAACTAACCTAACAATTTATCTTTATTTGTGTGTATATTAGATTTTTTTTTTAATCCTAAGAGGCATAATAAAGTAAAGTGAACAATGAATAGATTTTCTCAACCTCCGATTTTTTTTTTCAGGTTGATTAACAATAATTTACTTTTAGACTAGTATTATTTTAGAAAGAAAGGAAGAAAGGGAGGACTCAGAAACATGTCAAATGAAAAGAAAAGACATGGAATTACACATCCCAAAGATCTATTTTCTGACAAATTGAGTGAAAAAGCTTGTAGGACAGAGATCCAAATTGTATCATTAACCCATTAGGTGGACACTAAAATTAATAGTTGGTGATCAAGAGTTTAAAGAAAGTAGGTGATTTGGGTTTGCATATTTTCTCTTTTAATACTTTTACACCAGGAATGTGGTGTAACACTTTTGTTCAGATTCTTTTTATGACTTCAATATAGATATTCATGTTTGTAGTGTTGCATTTTTTAAGTACTTTCAATTTTTAACTGGCAAATCAAATTTTTTTCTTTCTTTTCTTCCTGGCTTTTTCCTGAATGAACCACTCGTTTCTATTTTAGATAGACAAGTTTTCTACTGTTATCTATTTTTAACATTAATAATGAAAACTGGTTTGAAGATGTGAACTATAGCCTTAAAAAATGGTAGAAAATATCTCTTGCAGTAAGTTATTGACTTGTAAAAACGTGATTGACACATTGACCCTATGACAGGTATCTATGTTTTTATTTACTTCATGAACTATCTAATTACTAATCATTCAGTCTTACATTTGAATGAAGAAATTTTCATTGGTATTAAAATCTTTTGTAAAATGTAATTTAAAAATTATTTACATATTATAGAGCCCTCAAAATCATCGTAACTATTAGTAAGGTGTTTCTAGTATTTAGAATATGAGATTAGCAGAAATAAAAATAACAGTCTACTGTGTTTTTGTTTTAAATATTAATAGGTGACAACTCAACGGAGTGTGACTCTCTACTTTTATCAGGTACAATTAGAAATTCCCAAATCTAAAATTATATCTGAGAAACTAGATAAAGAGAAAAGCAGTTTACCTTAATAGTTTGAGATAAAAATTTAACAAGAACTTTTTTGTATTTTTATTTATTATTTATTTTGAATATGAATATATTCATAAATTTTAGTTTCAAAAATTTTTTACTTACCACTTTTGCTTAGAAAACTTTCTGCTCACATGAGCTTATTGATGAGAAAATTTTTTCATTCATTTTTTGGCTAAATTGTCACCTCTTCAGAAAATTCTTCTTTAAAAAATATCTAAACCCTTATCTGAATATTAGTTTGTGAATATTTTCTTTCAATCTATATGTTGAACTTTTCTTTGGTTGATTGCTTACTTTACTGTGAAAACCGTATATCTAATAAAGGGTGAATATATATACTATATGAGGAACTAACAAAAGCAAATAGAAAAGAATTAAATATACCTATCAAAAATTGAGTAAAAGCCTTGAAAACTCTTTTTTTAAAAAAATGAAAATATGGATGGCCAGAGGTACATGAAAAGGACATCAACATCATTAATTATCAGGTAAATCAAAATTACAGAGGTTATTAGCTCACAGCTGTTATTGTAGCATATCAAAAAAAAAAAAAGAAAAGAGAGAGAGAAAACGAGTGTTGGCAATGGTGTAAAGGGAGGCCTTGTACACTACTGGTGGGAATGTAAATTGGTACATCTATCACTGAAAACAGTGTGGTCCAAACAGCTAGTCCATAGAGCAGTGTGGTTAGGAGAGATGGATCCCACATGGGCCACCACACAATTCGCATCCCAAACCTGACTGAAAAATATAGCAGACACATGTTTGTGAGTGGCCAAAACCCAGAGTGGTGGGGGAAATGGAGTTGAAGGGAGAGTGGCATGGCTGTACCCATGGGGGTTGATTTCTCACTGTGTGTGTGTTTGTGTGTGTCTCTCATCAGTGAATACACATACCTTCTGTCAAATTTAAAGAAAAAAGAAAAGACATACGTTGAGATGATGAAACAGGACTAAGAGAGTGAAAGTTGATCCTATTTGGTGTCAAAAGTGGGGTTTGGGGTAAGAGATTACTGATTGGATAGTTTTGGCAGGGGTCCCGTGACTAAGACCTGTTGAGTTTATTAAGGGAAAAAAAGAATCTGGCACTAGCTCACATAGATAAAAATCACATTCTGCTCTTCTCAAAATTATGTTCTCCACCATTTTGTGATAACTCTGGACACTCCATCCAACAAAACCGTGAGACAAATAAATCTCTATTTTTGTAAATTAGCCTGTGTCAGCTATTTCTATCATCACAGCACTAATACATAGGGTTGTTGCTGTCCAAGCACAGTATTCTGATTTTCAGAAACGTTTTCATAGAAAATTTGAAGCTATGTTCTGTAAAATGTATCCAGATACACACCATAAGTAGATTCATATTTTTTTCCTATTTTGTAATTTACATAGGGCATATGAGGTAACCAGAGAGGGAGAGAGAGTGATCGAGAGAGAGAAAGTGAGGAAGCAATCCCCAGAAGGGAGGACCACATCACAATCCAATCCTATACCTTTCAGTCTCCTTTTGGTTTTTGGGCACATGCACATACATATCTCCTGTGTTTTTCAAGCCAGTGGGTCCAGGACTTAAACCACAAAGTGGGACATGTGGGCTCCAGCCACCTTAACCACTATGCCGTCAAGCTGACCTAGTAGATTCATATTTTAATGGTATTTTAATAAGGAATAAATTTTGTCTATAAAAGTTTTAAAATGTAATAAAAAGCTTGCTATGTGAGGCAAAAACTCATGTGAAATATAAAGCCAATGAAGCAAGTACCTATAACAGAATCAAAATTAATCAGATAATTTTTGTCTGTTTTTCAAAATGCAGAAAACACGGATACATAAATTAATCTCTAAGTATGGCTATAATAGTTCTTTTCTTGGAGAAAATGTCAAATTATTAACTAATGCATACACTTCTAATTTTAAAAAGTCACAACAGCAAGCCTTAGGAATATATTCAGATAAAATATAGCTAAGTTAGGAAAACTCATGGTAAACTGTCAAAGGCTCTGTGGTTTTGAAATTCTTCCCTGTGTAAATAACTGAAATCCATTAAGAGATTTTGAGTAATGAGTTTTCACTTTCAGTCTTTGTCTTAGTCCTTTCCTAATGCTATTAAAAATACTTTAGACTGGGTAATCTATAAATAACATAAACTTACTTCTCTCAGCTATGGGATATGGGTAATCTATACTCAAAGTACTATTAGGTTCAGTCAGTGTCTAGTGAGGGCGCAGTTCCTGGTTCCAAGAAGGCTCCTTGAATACTGTATCCTTAAACAGAGAAGGGAAATTAATAGAATGAATACCGTGTCCGCATGTGGCAGAAAGATGGAAGGACCAAATCCTTCACTGATTCTCTTTTAAAACTGATAAGGTTGATAATCTCATTTATGAGGACCCTGCTGTATGATTTAATCAACTAAAGGCCTCACCTCTTGATGCTGTTTGATTGGTGCTTATAGTTCAACATATAACATTTGGGGGATACGTTTAAAGTATAGCAGTTTTAAAGACTACTTTAAATATACTTAAGTTGCCTTTGGAATAGTTGGTTCAAAGTCTGTGGAAGTAGTGAAATGGGAGAAGCAGTGTTCCATCCATAATAGTCCTTATTCAGAATACAATGTGACAGAGCCTATAGGAGAATGGACCCGTTTCCTCTAAAGCAGTGGTCCCCAACTTGCCGGCACCAGTATGTGACAGAGTCTATAGGAGAATGGACCCTTTTCCTGTAAAGCAGTGGTCCCCAACTTGCCGGCACCAGGGACTGACCTAGTGGAAGACAATCTCCACAGATGGTAAGGGAGCAAGGAGTTGGTTTCAGGATGACTCACATCCACAGTGCACCTCATTTCCCCCACTACCACATCATAATATACAATGAAACAATCACTCCACAACAGGGTTCGGGCTCCTGTGAGAATCCGGTACGACCACTAATCTGACAGGAAGCAGAGCCCAGGCAGCAATGCCAGTGAAGGGGAGAGGTTACAAACGCAGAAGCTTGCTTCTTAGCCACCACACACCCTTTGCTATATGGATGGGCACCAGACCTCAGCCTGAGGGTTGGAAATCCCAGCTCCACAGGGCATCCATTGTACAAATCTTGAAAACATCAGCATAGTAGCGTCATTTAAAGAAAAAACGTTTAGTAAAATGAATTACCGCATTAGATTTCTGAACATCACTGCCTGATCACCAGAGCTGTTTGAACTGACTATGACTCTTCAGTACATATTTGCCAAAACTCCTCTGGGACAAATTGGAGCCCACAGTTCATAAGTCTTGTGTTTTAGTAGGAATGAGTTATATAAGCTGGTCCTTGATTATTTCCAGTTGAAGCTTCAGACATCCCTGAGCTGAAAAAATTCATTCCTTTGTGTTGTATCCAAATTCCTGGCTTCAAAACTTAATGAGTATAATAAAATGTTTTATAATGCTAAGTTTTAGAATAATTTGTTATTTAACAATAAAATATAGAGCAATAAATATTGCAAGCATGAGGTAAAAAGCATGTGATAAATTCAGAGTTACATTCAAAATACCGGGGGGCAAACAGGAGGTAGGATTGAATTAATTGCCTGTCTCACATGTTTCCACACTGGTTGACAGATTAGAATGACTGTGATATTATGCACTTTTAGTAGTCAGTGTTACCCCACAGCCACTAGAGCCTTGGAACATGTTTAGCATTTTCCCTTTTTTCAATGTAAAGTCATCCAGTTAATTATACACACATATATTGGGATAAAACTAGGGAAATTTTGCCTTTCTGGCTCCTCATATAGGTTTTGATACAAAGAGGGTTAAGTTCAGTTGTATTTTTTCATCACAATCTTCAACCTTGAAATACAAGCCAGCAAAGAGTTCACTATTAATGCCTTTATAACAGCTGACCAGGCAGTTCAGACCAATTCTTATAGGAAGGACAATAAGAAAATGTAGGCGTTGATACTTAAAGTAGTCATAAATCTATTGCAATGAAGAATTTCCAGGCCAAAATTTGGGAAAGGAGAAAAATTTGGGATATTGATCACATCATTCATGTTGATTTGTGCCCTGAAGACTTTTGTCAATGCATACGAATCAACTGAGAGTGGACAATTCACACACGACCACAGGATAGACTATTTGGTTAGGCCCCACCTTTGTGGCCTCATTTAACCTCACTTAAATCCTGAAAGGCTACATCTTTTGATGACCATGAACTGCATGAAGACATTTTGGTCAACAACTGACTGCATATACGACCATAGTCCCATAGGATTCTACTATACAGTCAAGCAAAGGATTATAGTAAGCCATACTTTTTCAGTTTGGGTAGGGACACTCATCTTTGCACAAGTATAAAATAGCCTAATAGTATCATTCTCAAGATGTATCCCTGTCATTATATGATTTATGACTATGCAGTGAGTTGGGAGTTGGGACTTTAATGTATGGATTTTGGGTGACAAAAGTTTACAACCCAAGCATGAAAACTTTTATAAAGTCTTTTTTAATATAATAACATCCCACTTAATTCATGTACTCTATCTGATATCAGATTTGAAATTTGTCAGGAGCATCCACATGATTCAGAATATGGTGATCTTGTTTCTGCATAAAAACATCATTGTAATTCAGTGATTTACAATGCTGAACCATGATGTGCAGGTCCCTAGTTCACACACTGGAACCTCCCTGTGTATGCGGGGTGTATGTATACATGCCAACAAGGTGAGCTGGCCATGACTGGGGATGGATCAGTGTGAATGCCATACTGGGGGTGTTCCTATCTCTCTATAGATATCTCTCACTTTCTTTCTTGCTTATAGAAGAAATAAGTAAGTAAATAAATAAATAAATAAATAGTTTGATTACTTAGATTACCCAGTCTGTGGTGTTTTATTATGGCTGTCCAGGTAGACTAACACAGTTTGGAAAATAAGGAATGCATTCTTCAAAATCCAATAAGATGTTCAGTTTTCAGTCATGAAGAAATTAAAGGGTCCAGAATAACCCCAACACAATCACTAAGCGGAAAACTGGACAAACTACTGAACACAAATTTTTAGATCATAGACAATTAAATACTGTGCTCTCCAAGAAAAGGAAACAAGTGGGTGATTCCTATACTTGTGTAGACATTTTGGACATGAAACAAGTCTGAAGGAATATGGAGGGAAAAAAAAATAAAATGTATGATTTTCTCCTGAAAAAGAACATAATGACAAATTTCAGGAAGTACAAGATGGCCAGAATTTGTGGGGCAGAATAGCAGAGTAGGGAGTTACACAAAGGGAGACTTCCATGAATCTGCATTGGAGTCCCATTAAGTCTTGGTTAAATCATAATCTGTGCACACAAAGTGGGACTCAACCAAGAGTACAAAGGAGAAAGTTTAGAAAATGAAACAGTCACCAGGATCAGCAGTTGACATAATGGCTGTGTCATTGGACTCCCATGTAGTCAACCATGGTTCCTCGGTGGCTTAAACACACCAGGCACACGTGCGTGCATACCCAAGATCCCGAGAGGAGAATGGAGGAGAAGGGATTGCAGCGTGGCCATCCCCGCTGGGGGGTGATTTCTCACTTTCTGTCTCTGTCTCTCTCTGCCTTTCTGGCGAGCGCACACACCCTATGGCAAAAATCGCTCTTTAAAAAAAAAAAAAAAGAACTGACTGAAAGAAGTTGAAAATGCTCTCAAGTCACTTAAATCCTGAAAGGCTACATCTTTTGATGACCATGAACTGCATGAAGACATTTTGGTCAACAACTGACTGCATATACGACCATAGTCCCATAGGATTCTACTATACAGTCAAGCAAAGGATTATAGTAAGCCATACTTTTTCAGTTTGGGTAGGGACACTCATCTTTGCACAAGTATAAAATAGCCTAATAGTATCATTCTCAAGATGTATCCCTGTCATTATATGATTTATGACTATGCAGTGAGTTGGGAGTTGGGACTTTAATGTATGGATTTTGGGTGACAAAAGTTTACAACCCAAGCATGAAAACTTTTATAAAGTCTTTTTTAATATAATAACATCCCACTTAATTCATGTACTCTATCTGATATCAGATTTGAAATTTGTCAGGAGCATCCACATGCTTCAGAATATGGTGATCTTGTTTCTGCATAAAAACATCATTGTAATTCAGTGATTTACAATGCTGAACCATGATGTGCAGGTCCCTAGTTCACACACTGGAACCTCCCTGTGTATGCGGGGTGTATGTATACATGCCAACAAGGTGAGCTGGCCATGACTGGGGATGGATCAGTGTGAATGCCATACTGGGGGTGTTCCTATCTCTCTATAGATATCTCTCACTTTCTTTCTTGCTTATAGAAGAAATAAGTAAGTAAATAAATAAATAAATAAATAGTTTGATTACTTAAGTTACCCAGTCTGTGGTGTTTTATTATGGCTGTCCAGGTAGACTAACACAGTTTGGAAAATAAGGAATGCATTCTTCAAAATCCAATAAGATGTTCAGGTTTCAGTCATGAAGAAATTAAAGGGTCCAGAATAACCCCAACACAATCACTAAGCGGAAAACTGGACAAACTACTGAACACAAATTTTTAGATCATAGACAATTAAATACTGTGCTCTCCAAGAAAAGGAAACAAGTGGGTGATTCCTATACTTGTGTAGACATTTTGGACATGAAACAAGTCTGAAGGAATATGGAGGGAAAAAAAAATAAAATGTATGATTTTCTCCTGAAAAAGAACATAATGACAAATTTCAGGAAGTACAAGATGGCCAGAATTTGTGGGGCAGAATAGCAGAGTAGGGAGTTACACAAAGGGAGACTTCCATGAATCTGCATTGGAGTCCCATTAAGTCTTGGTTAAATCATAATCTGTGCACACAAAGTGGGACTCAACCAAGAGTACAAAGGAGAAAGTTTAGAAAATGAAACAGTCACCAGGATCAGCAGTTGACATAATGGCTGTGTCATTGGACTCCCATGTAGTCAACCATGGTTCCTCGGTGGCTTAAACACACCAGGCACACGTGCGTGCATACCCAAGATCCCGAGAGGAGAATGGAGGAGAAGGGATTGCAGCGTGGCCATCCCCGCTGGGGGGTGATTTCTCACTTTCTGTCTCTGTCTCTCTCTGCCTTTCTGGCGAGCGCACACACCCTATGGCAAAAATCGCTCTTTAAAAAAAAAAAAAAAGAACTGACTGTAAGAAGTTGAAAATGCTCTAAAGGTATAAACAAACTATAGCACTCAATAATTAAAAGATAAGAATTGCTACATATGTAAAGAAAGAGTGAGCAAAATCAGGAGAAAAAGTAGTCCATAAAAGAGAAAAAAACAGTGAGAAGCACAATAAAATCAGCAAAAAAAAGATAAATTGAAAACAATTATAGATATGTTCCTTATTCATGAGTATATAAAAATTATATAAATATGATGAAGAGAAAAGAATTCAAAAATAGACTCCATCTGGACTTCTAAAGATGAAAGTAGGGTAAAACAAAGAACATGAAACACTGTCTAGAATTACAGCAGGGAAGACAGTGAACAAAAAGGAGGTCATGAACTTGGGTATAATAACAATAGAAATCCAAAAGGAAACATAGAGGTAGTCTTTGAAAAGTAAATGACAGGAGATTAGTGGTGTGAGAGAGAATATCGAGCAATTGAGCATAAGCGATATAATACAATAAATCTGATTAGAATTTCAGGTGCATTGGACAAGGAAGGAGGATGGGAGTTTTGTACTGGTGATTACTTGAAGAAATAATGGCAGAAAATGTTAGAAAAACTACAAAAACAAACATCTTAGAAAAAGCTCCTAACCAGAATCAAATCCTAAATAGCAAAAAGAAAAACATACTAAGCCACATGATAAATAAATTTCTGAAAAACAATGATTTAAAAAATTCATGCAAGCAAGCAGTATAAAAGGAAAATTTATGGGAACAGACAGCAGATGGTGTAATGGTTACATCACTGGACTCCCACATAGTGGATCATGGTTCAAGTCCTAGACCTGGTGTCTTAAAACTCATGCTGGGCTCCCTGGGGGGTTGATTTCTTGCTTTCTTGTCTCTCTCTTTCTCTCTGGTGAACACACACACCCTATAGCAAACTTTCTAAAAGAAGGAAAGTAAAAGAAAATATTGCATATGAAAGAATGCATATCATAATTATAACAGATTTCTCATCTAAAACTACGCAGTGAAGGAACTGGCAGGTGGTGTGGTGGTTAAGGACATTGGACTCCCACATAGACAACCATGGTTCGAGTCCCAAACCTAGTGACTTGGTTTTTTATTTTCTTTCTCTGTCTCTCTCTCTGTCCCTCTCTGGTCAAATAGAAAGAAAGAAAGGAAGAAAGAAAGGAAGAAAGAAAGAAAGGGAGGGAGGGAGGGAGGGAGGAAGGAAGGAAGGAAGGAAGGAAGGAAGGAAGGAAGGAAGGAAGGAAGGAAGGATAAAAAAGAAAGAGAAAGGAAAAAAAGAAAGAAAAAGAAAGTTAAATAAAATACTTCTTTAAAAAAAGACAATCCAGAAGACAATTTTAAGTCAGTCTGAAGTACTTGAAGACAGAAAACATTGTCAACCCTGAATGCTCAGTTAAGTGAAAATATGTTAAAAAGTAGGAAATACATTTTTTTTCAGTCACACATAAGATGAGAGAACCACCAGCACCAGAGATGAACTCCTGATAATGTTGAGAGCTTTGTATGCAAAAAGAAAATGGTGCTCTATTAGTCAAGATTTTCCACAGAATCAGACCAAGACGATGCACACACACACACACATCACGCGTGTGCACACACATCCACACATCTGTCCTGTTTATTCAATATCTTATAGTTCAAGAAGTTTGCTCTATTTAAAGACTTATTGCCAACTCAGGATTACAATGATGTTCTCCAACATTTTCTTTCAAAGTAGCTATTATTTAATTCTATTATCTATTTAAGTTTTGTACAAGGTGTAAGGTAATTAATAAAGCTTACCATTTTTTTGCAGATGGCAAACCAATGTTTCAATTTCATTTCTTGAAAAGAATTGCCCCATGGGATTGCCTTGGCAACTTTGTTGAAAATAATTTTGTCATAGATGTACAGGTCTGTTTATGTACTTCCTGTTCTCTTTAATTTATCCACATGTCTATTTTAATAAATGACATACTGTGTTGATTAGTTTAAATATTGAACTAAAATAGTACAAGTCTTTCATTTTTATTTTGTTTTTCTAGATTGTTTTGGCAGTTTTATATTATTTTTATTCCCATATAAATTTTAGAATCAAATTGCCTTAATCTACAAAATACATTAAACAGCACACTTTATATAAGTCTTCTATATTGGACATAAATTTCTTTAAAAAAATTACAAAATATTATTTCTGTTTTCAGTGACAAATGTTTAGAAGGTAAAAAATTAAGAAGATATTCTTCATGAAGGTGACAATATGTCAACTGCTTAGAAATAATAACATGAACATTGAGCTTTTTAACATATTTTTTAACAACGTCTAAAACTCATAGTAAACTGAAGATGGCACAACTAAATAAATAAGCATTATATTTCCACAGGAACAAGAAAACTTTGAAAAATTAATGTAAAAATGAGATTAAGATACAAAAAACTAAAAATATAAGCTTTATTTCTCAACGTAAGCTCCACTGAGTCCAAGACATTTTATAAGCAATAATACCACTTAGTCTATCAACAAAAAACTAAGGGTCTTGGAAATTTAAACATGTCTATGCAGTATTCTTTACAGAATTTTAAGTTAAGGAAACAAAGAATCAAGGAGGTAAATTAAGACTGTAAAGTGGATAGTTAATACTTTCTGTCTCTCTGTCTCTCTCTGTCTGCCTGGCGAGTGCACGCACCCTATAGCGAAAAAAATCTCAGACTGTAAGGTGGATAGTTAATACTTTCCCATTGAAACTCTCACAAAATTGCCCTTACTTTATGAACTGAATGAACGAGAACATTCTCATGGTGGAAAAGAACTCAGTGAAATTTTCCTGGGCATTTTTCTGCAAAGTCCTTGAGTAATTTTAAAGTATTCTCATTGTAGGCAGATCTTATTGTTCTTTGACAATCTAGAAATTCAACAAGCAAATAACCTTGAGCATCTTCAAAAGCTGTTGCCATGTCCTCTGCTCTTGATCAATCCACGTTCTCTTTGACTGGATCACTTCCATGCTTTGGTAGCCTTTGCTTTGATTGTGCTTGTCTACAGATCATATTGGGAAAGCCAGATGTCATCTCCTGATAACATTCTTCAAAGAACTTCGTTAGTATCCTGGGAACCAGCAGTTAGCGTAATG
>NW_006203498.1:0-20324 GCF_000334495.1 Tupaia belangeri chinensis
GTAACTGTCTTGTGAGTGCAATTCGTCCTTTCGACACATCCTGAACTTTGTGGTCAGTAAGTGCTGTGAAGCTTCCATTTTATGCCCAGTGTTTTAGCCACTCCTTGAGTCACATTCAAAACAAATGTGGGTCCATTATCTTAACCTATAGTTAATGGTAGGCCATATCAAGGAATGATTTCTTTTAGTAGTGCCTTGGTAACTTCTCCCACCTTTTCTGTACAGGTTAGGAAGGCCTCTACCCACGCAAAAAAGGTGCAGACCAGTCCCAAGAGATGCTTATGCCCTTGACACAGTTTTACTTCAATAAAGTTTTTTTTTCTAAGGCCTCAAAAGGTAATACACCAGTTGCCTGGACTCTCAGTGGCTTTGTTGGCCTCTGTGCAGGGTTCTTTGCACAAGTTGTGCAGAGGTGACTGAATATCACACACAAGGTCGAAGACAGCTTATGAAATAGTATCAGCTTAAGGCTGCTTCCAGATTTGTTTTTCCCCAGTGTGTAACTTCATGATATCAGTTGACTAGGGAGTACCCCAATGCCTGGGGTTCAAAGATTTGCCTATCTGGTAGTATCCACCAGCCATTCTTCTGCTCGACACTTTCTATCTTACCCAAGACTTTCCTTAGCAGTATAGGACTGATGGGACCAGAGTTCTGGCAGCAGCATCATTCTATTTGCTGGAGTGTTAGAGGGGTCTTCTTGGATCTGCTCATTGGCTGTTTCCTGTGCTGCCTAGTCAGTCAGTTGATTTCCAGAGGTAATTGGATCAGTTCCATTTTAATGTCCTAGGCAATGGATAATTGCCACCTCTTTAGATTCTCAGACTGCATCTAATAGCACAAGTATTACTTTTCTGTTCTTAATGGCACAGCCTCCTCCTGAGACCAGCCTTCCTTCCTTGTAGATTTCCCCATGAATATGCAGAGTTGCAAAGGAATAACGGGAGTCTGTGTATATGTTGGCTCATTTATTAACAGTTAATTTTAGGGCATGGATTAGTGCCCATAATTTGACTTGCTGGACTGACCAACTTGAAGCAGTGACTTGGCCTCAATGGCAGTGGAGTGAGTAGTGACTACGTACCCTGACTTCTGCACCCTGTTTGCAAGGAAACTGCCCCCATCTGAAAATGGTTCAATCTCTGCCTTGCTCAATGGCTTGTCAGTTAAATCTGGGTGCCCTGAGAATACTTCATTGATACTTTTCTCACAATTATCATCTGGGCACTTGGGCTCAGCAGGCAGGAAGTTTGCTAGATTTAGAGTATAAAGTGTCTCTAACTGGACCTGTGGATTTCCACATAATTGGCCTTGATAATAGGCCATCTGAAAATCTGCCAGTCATTTGTATCCTCTGCTATTCATTAATACCATCACTTAGTGTGGTACCTTGACATTAATGACTTGTCCAAAGATCACCTTATCTGCCTCTCTAACTAGGAGGACTGTGTGAGTGCTTTTAAACATGGGGACCATTTTGACATTACTGGGTCGAGTCTCTTGGAGAGGTAGCAGTGGGTCTCTGCCATGGGCCAACTGACTGGGTCAAGACCCCAGGTGCTGTTTAGCCTTTTCCCAAACAAATAAATTGAACTCATGAGTCATATAAGGCAGGCCTAGCCAGGATTTGAGTTCTAAGAAGGTTCACTCCTATTCAGAACCTCAGGCAAAGGAGTTAACGTCTGGTCCTTTGAGTTTTTCATATATGGGCAGGTCTTTTCATTAAATCTGGGGATCCAGATACAGCTGAATCCTGCTGCCCCCAGGATTCTCATAGCTGTCTCTTTGTGGTGGGTTGGAGAAGGCTACAGGCCAAATTCTTCTGCTCATGGCCTAAAGCCTGTGTGCCTCTGGGAGATGAAACCCAAGAAATGGGACTTTAATCTGACAGATCTGAGCCATATTTGAGACCTTGTATTTTTCTTCTGTCAGGATATGCAGCGTCTTGGTCAGTCTCATGAGCAGAAGGTCATCCACATATTGAATGAGAGTGCAGCCTAGTTCTTTCCCCAGAAATGCTTCCAGGTCTGAGGCTAGGGTTTCCCACAAAATAGTTAGAGAATCTTTGTAGCCCTGTGGGAGCTAGGTCCCAGTGAGCTGGGTCTTTCTGCCCATCTTGGGGTTTTCCCATGTGAAGGTGAAGAGGGACTGGCTGACTGGGGACAATCACAGGCAGAAGAAGGCATCATTGAGGTCCAGATAGGTAAACCACTGGGAGTCAGGGGGAATCACCTCAAGAGCACGTATGAATTTAGGAAATTGGGTGAGAATCAGTTGCTGCATTGACAGCCCAAATATCCTGCACCAGCTTGAAGTCCCTTCCATGCCCTTTATGAACTGGTAGAAATGGAGTGTTCCAAGGGTACTGACATTCCACCAAGAAGCCTACAGCTCTAAATCTATCCACATGTTTCTTTATCACAATTAGGGCTTTCTGGCTTGTGGGGTATTGTCTGAGACACACATGTTGGGTGTTTGACTTGGGCTTGATGAGAAGGGGTGGCTGATTTATTGCCATCAGCAATCCCTGCAGGGTTGTCTACTTCCCTTACAGTGGGGAACTTGTATAGTGTCACCTTCTGTCCCATGCATCGATTCGCCTGTTTATGAAGACTCAATTAGCCATCTCCAAGAGTTGTGTTGTGTTTGTTTCAGCTAACCATTCAAACTTCTGCAGTTTCTGACAAATGTCTGGGGTCACAAAGGTTGAGTTTACCAGCATTTGACTTTCAGGAGCCTCAGGGTTGAAGGAGGTATATATTCCAAATGCTTCACACAGCCTCTCATAGTACTCTGCAGGGAGTTCTTCATGTTTCTGTGTTATTGTGGAGGTTTTAGCCATGTTTGTGGGTTTCTTGACTCTTTCTCAAGCCCCTTGGATGAAGGACTGCCCATACCACTCAATGTCCAGTTGTCCTGCTTCAGTGTTGTAGTCTCAGTTGAGTTTTATATCAGGAGCAGTGGTTCTGGCCCAAGCCTCAGGATCCAGAGTCCCTCTGGGTCCATGTTCTGTAGTCATTTCTGGATTTCAATCATTTCCATGGTTTATTTCCAGCAGTGTTTCTTGGTGTTGGAAAGCATGAGGGAGAATTGGCAAACATCATCCCAGGTGGATTGATGTGTCTGGAAGATGGACTCCATTAGATCTACTATTGCCTGGGGTTTCTCCAAGTAGGCAGGGGTGTGGTGTTTCCAATTCAGTAAATCTGTTGTAGTGAAAGGTTGATAGTAAAAGACATATCTTCCCTCACTGACAGTTCTGTTGAGTCCAACTTGTATGGGACCACTAGTTTCCTTAAGTGGTAGTTTCCTTAACTTGGTGCTACCTTTTGGGAACTCTACCAGAGCCTACGGCCTCCCAGAGCCTACGGCCTCCCAGAGCCAGTGATGCAGAGGCCTCCAAAGGCTCAGGGATAGAATATGACCCTGGGTCACTGTGGTATGGGAAGGCTGGTGACACAGTGTTGGCCACTGGATCAGTTGGGGGTATAAAAATGGCATATGGATGCTGAAAGGCAGGTGGGTATCTTCAGGATCCCCTTGGAAAATAGGTGTGGTTGGCTTCTTGACCTGGGTTGGGCCGAGTGTTTAGGAGGCCGCACTTTGCCCTCTTTCTTTGCTGCTGAAGCAGGTCTACGGAGGGAGCATTTGACCACCTTGAGCCAGGAGTCTATGTAAGGAAACTGGTCTGGGTATTCCAGAGTTCTTGTGATGACCTGATAAACATGCCCAATGATGTACACATCCATAGTGCCTTCAAGGGACCAGTTGACCTTAAAAGAGGGCTATTTGACCTCACAAAGGGTTTGCAGCCTTTCTGGAGTCATTCTGACACTGTAATCACCTAAGAAGGCTTTTCTAAAGTTATAGAGCATTCAGTTGAGTACAGTTGGTTTGGACTGGGGGTGGCACATAGTGCTGGTACCAGTAACACCTCTAATACCCCTTTAGGTGGTTTGTTCTGGATCAATATAGATGCCAGGTACTGAAAGCTACTATCTCGTGACTTGCTTGATCTATGGGTGGGGTTAAGAGTTGGGTAAGATTTTGGCTCTGGAGAGTTTCTGACTGTACAATACCAAAGCCACATCAGAAAGACAGTTACGCTAGGAAAGTCCTTGTAAGTCTAAGGGACCAACCTTTAGGAGAGAGTGAAGGCCTGGAAACTTTCCTGGCAGAACTCTCAGTAGGAAGTAAGAAAGTGGCTCTTTGGGGATAGTTCTATTTGTAGAATTTGGGATTGAAACAGATAGCAGGGACAGGATAGGGATGGCAAAACACGTGTATGAAGAGACTGGACTTCAGGTGGGTCTCAGAGAGCATCCAAGAAGTCAAATCAAGACCAGTCAAAACAGAAGGGGCACTCTGAGGAGGAAAGTCAGAGCTATTGGAGAAAAATCCACAGAGGTCAGTAGGAGAGTTTCCTCAGTAATGGCAGAGAAGAAGGCTGTTTCAAGCTTCCTAGGACACAGGGGCCTGCCTGAGCCCTGTCTCTATTCGGTGGTCTCTCCTGTGGTCAGTATCATGACAAATAAAGGATAAGAACCTCCTCCTAAGAGCAGATCATTCAAGTGTCCACCTAGCCTTATCCTTCTTGGGAGCCTTAGTGTCCTTCTTAGCTTCAGAGACCAGGTATAAATCCCCCATTGGATTGAGTATGCCATGAGGGAAAGGGTCCCTCAGCATCAATTTCATCTTCTAGCTGTATGATGTCACCACAGAACCACAGGTTAGGACTCACTCAAATTTCATAGCCTTTTGGCAGTGGAATCAAAGACACACTCATTCATCCATTCATCCAGAGGTTATGACATTCCTCCCCCACTCAGGAAAGCCATGGCTGGTGGTCCTCTAATCAAAGGAGGTTGATCAATACTTTTCTTCCACCTGACTAAGCAGGCCTGATTGGAACCAATCTTGGGAGACTTACAAATTCCCATTGCCCAGTCTAGAAGAGTTGGTCATTATCTCCAGCAAGTCCATGTGACTGTGGGTCAGTTTCCTGGTTGGGCACCATAAGCAGGAGAAACCTCGAGAAATGATCAGGTGGCATGCCTTTCTCTCTGAGTCAGGACAGCCACCCCATGGAAGAGTTGCTTCCTCAGCTGTGGTAGCACAATGGGCTAGTACAGTTTTGCTTCCCAACCAATGCAACAAAATGTTGTGGAAACAGGCTGTCAAGAAATGAAACACCACTCATAAAGCTGGGAGAATTCAAGTTTATTACACTGGTGGACCCAGAAAAGTACACACTCAAAGGTCTAGGTCCTGAGTCTGCTCTAGGGTCCAGCTTTTAAGGGTACAGAAGTGGGAAGTTTTAGGGGTGGGCTATACCCACTGCAGCCAGTTTCAGAGCAATAAGCTTCAAAGATAAGTTTTCAGTTGCAGGCATGGGTACATAATGGGATCCAAGCAGAAGCTACTTTTAGTTCTTACCACCTGAAAGCAAGTTTCAGTTCCTGCCACAATTGGAGTCAATTTCCTTTCCTCAGATAGAAAGGACAAACATTGAGCCCAAATATTGAAACAGAAACAAATCAGCCAGGAACTCAGGGACACAGGAATCTCTTAGAAATGTGGAGGAATCCACCCCCAGAACGTATTCCTCCCAGAGATGGAAAAACAGTTGAGGACTCACTCAGACTCTGTAGTCCAAAGACTGTGGGTTCACAGAAACTGACACAGTTATATATATTCACAAAGTCATTCCAGAGTTTACCAAAGTGTCCTCCTCTCTTTGGGAGAGTCCACAGCTGGTGGCCCCCTGGTGAAGAACCACAGTGACCAGAGCTGGTGGGCCCCTACAGTGATGAGAGCTGGTGGCCCCCTGGCAGGAGGCTGGGCAATAACCTTAATCCAGAACTTGTGACTCTAATTGGACAACACAGAAGGCGATTGGGTCTCCCCCTTCACCCAAATGGGGTGAGTCTGACTGAGTTCCACAGTCTCAGTACTTTACCTTCTTCAGAGGCTTCAGCTGTGAGTTGACTAGATATATTCAGCCTGTGAGTTGTTCCATCTCTCCATTGAGTCAAGTGGGTGTCTGTTGCCTATGGGGCTTCAGGGCCTCTGATGAAGACCCAGGAAAAGACCAGGTGGTGCTGCATCATTTGATTCTGGGTTCCTTCATCCTTGAAGGCTGCTTCTACAAACTGGTGGTTCAAGGGGCCAGTGTAGTAGGTTTTCCAGTCACGATACCATAAATGTTGCAGAGAAGAGACCATAGAGAAACCAAGCTCATTCTGAGAGTGGGAAAACTTGGGTTTATAATACTGGTGGTCCTAGAAGAGCTCCTAATCTCAAGTCTGGGCCCCAAGTGTGGAAGTTATAGGGGTTATATAGTTAGGGTCATGGATGTTAAAGATTGGAAAAGTAGTAAAAAAGCCACAAAATGGTTGCAGTCCAGCTTTTAACATTTATCTGAAGGCAATTTTAGATTGAATAGAAAAAATCTTTACGTTAAATATATCTGCAAAAACTTTTTGTCTAAAGAAGGATGTATGAAGATGTCAGATTAGATATATTTTGAGGAGACTACATTATATCCCAGTGCACATGAGAATGAAGAGCTGCTGGTGAGAAATGTAGAAGCTTCCAATACTAAATCAATATTACTAAGCTATAGTCAGAGGTAACCATGTTCCTGAAGAACTTTGAGGTCTGCACAATAGAGGAGTGCACCTCTTTAGGGTTTGCTGTCTTCACAGGACATGGACAGAGACGAGGTAGACACAAGGAAAATGCAAAGAAATCCTTATTACCCTACTTCTAGAGTGTCTCACTGGTTAAATCCAACCATAAGGTCAGAGAATATTCCAAAATGCATCTGAAGGAATGTGGAGTTAAGGAATATTTATCACAAAGCATGACCCTCAACTCTGCTTATACAACATAGGTAGTTAACTTATATTCTATTGTTCAAGCAGTCTCAACCCAATACTTAACCATGAAGGAAAGAATAATCTTCAAAATATTGTCCCTACACCGGCTTTATCTGTCTCTCAGATTACAGAGGGCCCTTAAATAAGCTCTATAAAAGACAGGTCTCTTTACACAGTGTGTGAACATCATTATAATTTTATAATTATTTAAAAACATAGAACCAAAAATAACTGTGCCTTTAATATAAACACATTATTAAAATATAAACAAACTTTATAAATTGAGGATTTACCTCATGCTAATATCTTAGCTAGCAGTTTTTTTAATGCCATCATGATATCTTTGTTCCTCAGAGTATAGATGATGGGATTCAAAGTTGGAATAAAAACAGTGTAAAAAAGAGAGATTAGCTTCTCCATTCCCTCAGAATGATTTGGTTTGGGTTGTAAATAAGAAATGGAAGCTGTCCCATAGAATAATACCATGACCGTCAGGTGAGAAGAGCAGGTGGAGAAGGCTTTTGACCTCCCTCTGGCTGATGATAATTTCAGAATGTTGCAGATAATTTTGACATAGGAGACAACAATCAACAGAAAAGGAACCATAATAAACACCACTGTAGCTACGTAGACTGCTACCTCATTCACAAATGTGTCCCCACAAGCAAGCTTGAGTATTGGTGGGACATCACAGAAGAAGTGATTGATTGTGTGAGATGCACAAAAAGACAAAGAGAAAATCTGCCATGTTTGCCCAATGACAACTGGAATTGTACTGATCCAGGAGGCAGCCACCAGCTGGATGCAGACTTTGTGGTTCATCACTAGAGAATAATGAAGAGGGTTACAAATGGCCACATAGCGGTCATAGGCCATCACGGTTAGGAGGAGACACTCTGTGCCTCCAAACATCAGGATAAAACCCATCTGTGTAGCACAGGCAAGGAAGGAAATATGTCCTTTCTTAGTCCAAAGATCCACAAGCATTCTCGGGATAGTTACTGTCACATAACAGATTTCCAAGAAGGAAAAATTGCCAAGAAAAAAGTACATGGGTGTGTGGAGAGAAGGGTCAATTTTTGTTATTAGTATTATGATGCTATTGCACACCAAGATAGTCAAATATATGAGTAAAAATATAACAAAAAGTGTCCATTGGAGATTGGGAGTATCAGAACACCCCAAGAGAATAAAATTCATCATTGTAGTGATATTTGAATTTTCTGCTTTATTTTTCTCTTTATCTGCAGATATGGTAAATAATAGTAATTAATTCATTCACATGTCAAAACATTGTTTCTCCTTTTGTTTACTGGAAGAGATGCGTAAAAAATACATAATTTGTTAAATTATTTCTTCCATTACTAAGAAATGAAGGTACCTTTACTAGGAGCTGAGTTAGAAACTTCAGACGGGGATTGATATACTGGAATTGAAATCAATTCAAGAGGTCATAATCTAATATGTTTTATAGATTTAGGTGTAGTGATACCATAGGTACTGAGAAGTATACATTAGAGTACATTGTGGAGAAATAATATTTTATTATTCCAATATAAAGAGTGAAATTATGATACAGGCTCTTTCTGTTTTAGTGGTACTCATATTTCATATTCTTTCAATTTAAGAAGAATTTTTTCTCTGAAGTTTATATTTAATTCTTATTCAAAACAAGTTTTGGGACCAGCAGTTAGCATAATGGCTATGTCGCTGGACTCCCACGTAGTCGACCGCGGTTCGAGTCTCGGACCCGATGGCTTAAACTCGTGCTGGGCGCGTGTGCGTGCGTGCCCAACATCCTGAGAGGAGAATGGAGGAGAAGGGATTGCTGCGTGGCCATCCCCCCTGGGGGATAATTTCTCACTTTCTATCTCTCTGTCTCTGTCTTTCTGGCAAGTGCACGCGCCCTATAGCAAAAAAATTAAAAAAGAAAAGAAAACAAGGTTTTAGTCACCTCTTTTATATTCCAATGAGACTCACGTTTCTTAATTTGAGGAAATAAATACATGCATTTTCATTGTTCTCTAAGGGATGTATCTCTCCCATTATTCTTACTAAATATAAAAAATATTAATCCCAACATGCTATTAACTTTATCTATTAACACTCTATAGATGATCTATGAAAAATATTAATGAACTTTTAACATAATCAAGAAACGTTACCCATACATTTCAATTTTTTCCTATTCATGTGAGATGCTTTAGTGACACATACTTCACTATAATTGAATGCAACTTCTTTTCTCTATTTTCCCTTCATAATGTTCCCTTATAGTAGTACAACTTTGAGTAAATTTAATTGTTATTTTATCCTAGCCATACAAGTGGCCAAAGAATATGAATGGCACTGAGAACCAGAAGAAAGAAAAATGAAATTGCAAACACTCTGTCTGGCTCCACTTCGTATTAATGTCATCTGGTGTGAAGTTGGCAAGTCAGCATTGCCTGACAATTCCCTTTACCATTTCTCAGTGTTTTTATCCTAATTTTTCAAAATAAATATTTATGTATTTCCATATCTCCTCCTGTGTATCTTCACACCTCTAGCCCCATCAGCTGATGCTTTTGAAATATCACAATCATAAATAAATATGATCAGGCAAATATTCTCTCATATTTATATACTTCCATTGGTAGCACTTATCAAGTTACTTTAAATAAATTATTTTATTATTAATCTTATTATTTGACATAAATTTAATTTTTAAAAATATTTTATTTATGATTATTATTTTTATTATTATTTTGTAGAGGTTTTTCCTCTAGGGTGCTTGCACTCAACAGAAAAAAAGAAATCGAGATAGTGAGAGGGTAAGTGAGATATAACCTCCTAGAAGGGTGGCCACACCATAATCCCTTCTTCTTCATTCTACTCCCAGGATCTTGGACATGCACACACACAAATGCATGGCATGCATTTCAAGCTAACAGATCCAGGACTAAATCACAGTTGGCCATGCAGGAGTTCAGCAACGTAATCACTTATAATTGATTGGTCCCAAATATTATTATTTTTTAAAAATTGCTAATGGGTATATGTGTTTTTTAAGAGAGAGATGGAGTTAGAGAAAGAGAAAGAGAAAGAATGTGAGAAAGCCAAGTGCCAGGTCCAGTATTTAAACTTTGGTGGACCATTTGAGAGTTCAGCACCTTAACAAGTATGCCACCTATTGGCCTCAATGTAGACTTAATTTTATTTAACTTTATCCAAAAATTAAGAACTGTATTATTTATTTTAACTAACTCATTTTTCAGATTAAGTTCTCAAAATTCTACGCTTTTTATTTGAATCTTTTTTACTTTATCCCCAAATTAAGAACTGCATTTATTTTAACTAACTCATTTTTCAGATTAAGTTCTCAAAATTCTACGCTTTTTATTTGAATCTTTTTTTTTTTTTTGAGAGGTTTTCGCTATAGGGCCTGTGCGCTTGCCAGACAGAGAGAGACATAGAGACAGAAAGAGAGAAATCACTCCCCGGGGGGATGGTCATGCCGCAATCCCTTCTCCTCTATTCTCCTCTCGGGATCTTGGGCACGCACACACACGCGTGAGTTTTAAGCCACCGGGTCCGGGACACGAACCGCAGTCGACTATATGGGAGTCCAGCAACATAGCCGTTACGCTAACCACTGGTTCCCATTTGAATCTTGATTCTCAAATTTAGAAATAGCCTCAACATAATCTAACAACACAGTTACAATTTACCTTCATGTGTTTTCATGAGCTGTCTGTATAAGAATAAGTGATTTTTACACTATAAACTTTTAGGTCTCTTCTTTCTCAGAAAGTCTAATTTTGCAATATGTTTGGCTTGTTTCAGAATACCAATTGTTCTTAAACTGGAACAGTAACTCTCACCCTGGGGAAGATCTTCCCTTGTGTATCAATTTAATTTCTAGAAGATTGCTTCTGTAGGGCAATCATTCTGGTCACTTTTTAAAACCATTTTATTTGGATAGACTCATCCACCACTGCAGTGCCTCACTAGCAGAGAGCTCCCCAGAGGGAGGAGTCTCTTGAAAGTGTAATACCACTTAATTGTGCAGCATTACTTTCACAGAAAGTTAAACTCTTTCTAGCTATTACAATTAAGGTCCTTAATAATTGATGCAAAATTGCCTTTCTTACTTTCACTTCCACAATTGTCCAGATCCAGAAAACCCAAACCTTTAGAAAAACATGACACAAACATGCAATGTTGGCTGTCTTCAGCGTTCTAGATGGTGAGATCCCTATTCAAAAGGGGAATACTCTATACATAGGTTAACTTTTGTGGAATTAAGGAATGTAATTTCTGCTGACAAACATATAGATTGTTTTTCATGTTATTATACCTGATGATCCATCATAGGAGGTGTCTACCTGATTGCAAATTGCCAAATGAAATACAGATCTTTTGATGATAATATATATGGTTATGTCTTTGATTTGCTTAATATGCACTGTTTTTTTGCAGGAAAAAAACATGTTCACTGTAAAGATGTACAGTGATTAAATCTAATTTTTTTAAAAATAAAACTCGTATCGTACCCACACAACCATTTAAAAATGTCATACATTAATAAAAATACTTTTTAAAAAATGAAATATATCCCACCTGAAAAAGAAACATTTTAAACACTTAACAACTGACCTATTTAATAACTACTCATACTTTTAGTAAAGAGAGATATTTCTGCTATAGGTTGTGTGCTCTGGAGAAACAGAGAAAGCAAGAAATCAGCCTCAGAGGTAGTATGGCCACATTCCAATCTCTCCTCCATTCTCTTCTTGGATTTTGAGCATGCATGCACACACACACCTTGTGTCAGATTCAAGCATCCTGGTCCTGGACACAAACCACAGTCGGTCAAGTTGGAGTCTGTCGATGTAACCATTATGCCTTCTGGTGGTCCCTACAACCATTCAGACTTAAGACCTATCGTCCAAAAAATCTCCTTTTTGGTATCTATATGTCCCTGGAATTTTATTACTCTGTCTGTGTTGTTTCTGCAGATAGTATTTACTACATGACACGTTCACAATCACAAGAATTACAAGAATTTGTTTATAAATTTTTACTTTCTTGTGTACTCATAGTAGTATTCAGAATAAATAACAATGATCACAACAGATTTATGTTATTGTGCTGTGGTGTGTCTTGTCATTTTCTAGAGTTTATCTATGCTTTTTATATCAGTAGACTTACTATATTATTATAGTGTGGCATCACATAATATCTATTGAAAAATACATACTTTGTAGTGCTAGAACAAACCACAAGACACTGGCTTTTACCTTTTCACATCTTGATCAATTCGCTTAGTGACCAAGTCACAGGAATATAATTCAGTCATTAAGTGAGAAATGTCTGTACAGCGGAAAAATCCCCAAACAGAAAACTTTCCTCTCATCATCCTTTACCCATTTCAGCCACTTGCAAGTATATATGAGATAAGATGGGGAGGCATAAACTCTATTTCTATATGTAGCTGAATTTGTTACTTTCTGTTTAGGTTCTATGACTCTTTGTCATTTTTTTCTAAAACTGCATTCATTTTATGTTATTCATTTTTTCTAAAACTGCATTCACATATGTTAAATCTGTTTCTATTTGGTACAGTATGCCTGTCACATTGGCCCTATGTCCTCTTTTTGTCACCGATTTGGAATTTTCCCATAGAGCTTCTTTCACTTATTTCTACTGATAAGAACTACACTCATTGTTTGTTGCAAACTTGTCCATTCCATGCAGAGTGGGACATACTCAGTGTTCATTTCCATTAGGGTAGAATGATCTCACTCCTGTCTATCATTAGAAATGAGCATTGATATTACATTATTCAATTAAATATTATAATCACTGAAATAAAAATCTAACAACTGAAATAATGCCTCTGACATATCAATGACTTAAAAAAATAAAGAAGTATCTTAAACTCATATCACAGTACAATTCTGTGCCTAGTAGTTCACAAACCTTAGTTCTTCCCTCAAAGAGTCTCACAGTTCAAATGGTCATCTTTCTAGTCCCCTATTGGACAGATATTCAAAGAACTGAGCATTGAAGACAGACCGTAAGGAAGAAAACTCACTCTAAAGAGCAGTAGTACATAAAAGACAGCATTTCTACACATGACATTGTGGAAATGAATCCCACGGTCCAAAGTCAATATGAGAGCACCAGGATTTATTTTTGATTATGTATCAGAGAAATAGAAAAGGATTTGGAGAGAATCACGCCAGACTCTACCACAGTCTTCACTCTTGGTCATGAATTATCTCTTTACACTTTCTCCCAAACATAGAAGATATTTCCCACAATAGAGTTTAATTTCTGAAAACCTATGATCTTTGACTAGGACATATTTCTTTGCAGTAGATCTGGGGAAGTTCTTCTGTCAGCTCATGTTTAGTACATAGTGGTGAATTTAGAATATAATGTGCACACATCCCTTTGTGCTGGAGAGAAATGCAGTTATCACTATTCATCTAGGCCGATGTCTAAGGACAATGTCTCTAGATATAAAGGAATTGTTTTGTTAGTTTTCTTGGGGGGGGGTCACCCAGATCCACTCTCAGTTTAGTTTAGCTTCTTTGCTTTTAGTTTTATTTATTTCTTACAAGAGTGAATGAGAGAAAGAAAGAGAAAGAGATACAGAGATGTGGCACCCCTTATAGGTTATAAGGTTGATGCATTCTACTCTTAGCCTCAAACAGCCTTTGATGTTGGGCATGTGCATGCCTGGCATACTCAGAAACTTCCCCAGACACAAATTCAGAACCTTTCCACATGGGTCAGCTTTTTTTTTTTTTTAAGAGAAGGATTTTGCTATAATACACATGAACTTGCCAGCCAGCCAGAGAGAGACAGAGAGACAGAAAGTGAGAAATCACCCCCCAGGGGTGATGGTCACGCTGCAATCCCTTCTCCTTCATTCTCCTCTCATGATCTTGGGCAAGCACGCACACACGCCTGGCGTGAGTTTTAAGTCACCGGGTCTGGGAAGTGAAGTGCGGTTGACTCCATGGGAGTCCAGCGACATAGCCATTACATAACTGCTGGTCCCCACCCAGGTCAGCTTTTAGAGGATCAGCTTTTGCTACTATGCTACCATACCATACCATACAATATTGAGATGTGGGGCTAGACTTATTCTTCCCCTGAGGCCCCTTATTCTTCAATTTATCCAGCTCCTCAATTGGAATTAGAAGAGTCTTTCCACTTCAGATTCCTCTAGCGATTCCTTTCCATGCTCTTTATCCACACAGTAGTTAAGCACCTGGCTAGCTGGATAGATCATAGTCTACTGCAAATTCATTTCATTATGGAGTTCCTGTGTTTTCTGTTTGACATAAACTTGACAAGTCAAGGCATTCATTTTCTCACTCAAATTCAAACTAAAATCTTCGTTCTGATTGATCATCTGTTTTATTGAAAACTTTTCTGTTTCTTTGAATCTTTGAGATATGTATGCATCAATGCTATAGTAAGATCACACTTTCAGAACAAATGCTATTACCAAGGGACACAGATTCTTTGTAATGTTCCTGGATTTGGACGTTTATCACTTATACTGCTGTCCTTTGACTACAGTCTAGGAGAGAAAATATAAACACTCTGGATTAACCACACCAGCTGCCTATGCTAATGGAGCAAGTTAAGACATAGAGGAAATATTTAGTGCATCTTTATGTTCTTCATTGCTTTCTACACCTGCTTGATCCATCTTCTCTTGACTCTCCTCCACATAGAGTTCATCTTTCTCTAGGACATCACTGAAGATGTCATTAACTACTTTTGAATGATTGGCATCATCATTATCTACACTAACCTCAATTTCATGTGCCATTTCAGTTTGCTATTCAACCTTTAAGTCTGATGTTACTTTTAAGGACTTATTCTAGTCTAAAAACAGTTTATTTTTAAAGGACTAGACTTGATCCTTTCACATTCAATAAAATCTGTAGGTTTTGTACTGGAAGTTTGTGATGTTTGATTTCTGGAAGTGATGGGGTATCAGAAACAACTTGATGTTTTTTGAGGGAAGTGTTCTAACAGTGAATTTTCTGTTTGGTTTCTGGTTGTTTGCTTCTTGAATTTTTGCCTTTACTGCACTCCATAAATCTCTCTTGTCAAATCGCCAAAAAAATATGCTGGTTCTTTTTCACATTCCTGCTTGAGCTGTTGTGCTAAATGGGTAATAGACAGAAATGCATTTTTCTTGAACAATCTTTCTTGAAAGTCTTTTGTATTTGGAATAATAATAGATTCCTATGTGGTACATGATGAGTTGGACTTTCTTTACTGTGTTTTTGACAATGCTTTCCAAAGCATCCCAAGAAAGGCTTGATCCCTGCTCTACAGGTGTTTTAGATTTGTCTTTAGGCTGAGACTGCACACAAATTTTTCTGTTTAGTTCTTTGTAATGAACTGTCTGGGCTAGCGCTGACTTCACAACTGGTGTCAATACCTCTGTTTCACGGGCCTAACAGGAATGTTTTAAAGTCTCTTAGTATTTTGTATCTCACAATTTTTAGCATTGGTGATGAATGTAGTAAAAGGCCAGGGAAGAAGCACTTTTCACTAAGCTGGAAATTGAGGCATTATCCAAAGATACATTGACAGTACAAAGGACAGGACTTTATCACCATTCCTTTGTGAATAGCATGAAGCTTCCTGCTCAACACTGTTGCTATTTATCCAAGTAGATATTCCCCTAGCAGAGAAAAATGTGGATAAATAAGTGGTACCCAACTGTTATTGTGCACTATTTTTTGCCTTGCAGATGATTTATGTCATCTTCCCAGGGACAAATATTTGCATCAATGTTGGCATAAGTTTAAGTTACTAGGTCCAGGACTTGAACCACAGTCGACTACATGGGAGTCTAATGACATAGCTATTATGCCAATTCTTGGTCTCTATGTAATCTGTTTTTATTGGATTGTAGTAAAAGTCTTCATTTTTGCAAGAGATGGGGCTAGTTCACTTTTGAAAGTACTAGAGTTATTCTAGACTCATTCACATCTATGTTATTGCTATGTCATGTGATAGCTGTCAGTTCTAGCTTCATTGTAAAACTAGAAAAAGAGGGGGCAATTTGGTTGAGTTTTAAAGACTTTATGAGTTGAAGGTGAAAGACCAAATGGTGCATTTTCACCATATTTTACTGTTTTACTTCTGTAAAAGTACAATGGAGGTCAAGCTTGTGAGAAGTTGTGTACAGTTTATGGTGAAAATGCTCTACAAGAACATCAGTGCCAATGATGGGTCACGAAATTCTGTGCTGGTGATTTTTATCTCAATGAAGCTCCTCAGTCAGGGAGAGCCACTGAGCATAATTATGACAGGATAAAGGCATTGAGCAAGTCAAACCCACGTTACATGAAGTGCAAGATTGCACAAATGTTATACACGTGTCATCCAAGCACTCACAACCTCCTGAAGAAGCTGGGATATGTAAGCAAGCTCAATATTTGGGTTCAAAGAAGTTAATTTGATGGTGCATATAAACATCTATGATATGATCATTAAATGTGAGGAAAATGATTTTTTTGAAAAGACAGATGAAGTGAAGAGAAGTTGATTATGTACAACAGTGTGGTGTGCAAATGGTCTTGGTCCCAATGTCATGATTTGCCTCAAATGACATTGAAAGCAGACATTCATCAGAGGAAGATTATCCACTCAGTGTGGTGATATTTTAAAGGTGTTGTGTTCTATCTCAGTCTGCCTGTTGTTTGTATATAGAAATGTTATATATTTCTGTATGTTGATTTTATATCCTGCAACATTACTCTATTCATGTACTACCTCCAGAAAATTTTTTTGGCTCTTCTATATATACAATCATGTCATCTACAAATAGAGTTTCACCTCTTCTTTGCCTGTTCTAATGCCTTTTATTTTTTCCTCCAGTATTATACTGAAAGGAGTGGAGAAAGTGGACATTTTTATCTTGTACCCGTTTTTAGTGGAAAAGCTTTCCTCCATCGAGGATGATGTTCGCTATGGGTTTTTCATAGATAGCTTTTATTATGTTGAGAAATGACCCTTCTATGCCTATTCTGCTGAGAGTCTTGATCATGAAGGGATGTTGTATCTTATCAAATGCTTTTCCTACATCAATTGATATAGCCATATGTTTTTTATCTTTCTTCCTGTTACTATGGTTTTGCATATGTTGAACCAACCTTGCATTCCTGGAATAAAGCCTACCTGATCATGATGTATAATCTTTTTTTATAAGTTGTTGGATACAATTTGCTAGTATCTTGTTGAGAATCTTTGCATCTAGATACATCAGAGATATTGGTCCATAATTTTCCTTCCTTGCCCTGTCCTTATCTGTTTTAAGGATAAGGGTGATAGAGGCTTCATAGAATGAATTAGGGAGAGATTCACCCTTTTAGATCTTTAGAAATAACTTGAGCAGAATGGGGGTTAACTCTACTTTGAAAGTGTTGTAGAATTCAGAAGTGAAGCCATCAGGGCAGGGATTTTCTTTGTTGGGAGGTTATTAATTACTGATTCAATCTCCTGGCTTGTTACGAGCCTATTCAGACTTTCTATATTCTCCTGGCTCAATCTTGATAGATTATATGTGTCCAGGAATTTGTCCATCTCATCCAGATTGTTTTGTTTCTTTGCATATAGTTGCTCATAGTATCCTTTAATGATGTTCTGTATTTCTACTATGTCTGTTGTATTGCCTGCTTCACTTGAGATTTGATTTACCTGGTTCCTTTCTCTATTCTTTTTAATAAGTCTCACTACTGGTGTATCTATTTTGTTTATCTATTCAAAGAACCAGATTTTAGTTTCTTTTTTTAATTTAAATTTATTTATTTACATTCATTCATTGAACATCATTAAAGCATACAAAATGAGATTTTCCATCCAGAATACACTGTATATTGGCTCAATCAAGCACATCAACATACATGTTATCATCAAAAAATAATTTTCCATTTCGTGTTTTCTGTATATTTTACTTTTTTCCCATCCTTGATTCCCTATCTCTTACCCTCTGCCATCTCCCACTCTCCTCCTACACTGTCTCTGGTATCTATATTTGCCTTTTATGCCTTTTTCCCCCCAAATTTAATTGTGTCACTAAAGATCTTAAGTAATCTAAATATTTTCAATAGCAAGCACAGCTGATATATACAGAGCCATGAACACAAGTCCAACTTTAGGCATAAGCTTCAGTGAGTAGAATGAACATACTATAAAGTAACACCTAGCTGGGTCTATGTATCTTACTGCAGTCATCAAATAGGTATTTTAATAATTTTTTTTTTAATTTCAAGAAAAGCCATTTTAGGTTTTATTTTTTTCTGAACCTTTTTTTTTAACTTAATTTACATTCATTCCCTAAGTATCATCACAGCATACAAAATGTGATTTCCCATCCAGGATATACTGCATAGTGGTTTAATCACGCATGTTATTATCAAAAATTTTCCATTTCTAGTTTCTAGTATTTTTTTACCCCTATTTCTGATCCTCTGTCCTTTCTCACCCTCTTCTCACACTATCTCAATTGTCTACAATTGTCTTTCATTCCTTTTTCCCCCACATTGTATTGATCACACAATTTCTTAAATAATCTAACTACTTTCAATAGCAAGTTCACTTGATAATTTCAAGAAAACCAGTTTTAACTTAAATTAAAGAAATGCTAAGGAACTTTGCTTAAAACTTAAGGCCAGGAAACAGGTCAAGATTCTGTTCAAATGGTAGGTATGTGAACCTAACCATATCTCAAGACAGGACACAAATCCTTCCAACCAGACAACAAAGCCTACAAGAAAATCAGTAATGTTTTAGTCAAAAGTCATAAAATTATACTTCACCAATTCAGTCTCATATACTTTATCTTCTGCTGTGGTATGATTTTTCTGATTAAATTCTGATATATAATACTCAACTTCAGACTTGTCCCTATGATGAAGTTGGCCATTTTCTTAGTTTTTAACTCTTATTTCTGTTTGTCTGTATTTAATTTTCCTGTGATAGCACTCCCTTGAGAGCTTCTGGGTGATCTGGTCTGGTGCTGGTAAATTCTTTCAGGTTTTGTTTATCTGAGAATGTTCTTGTCTTTTCTTCCCACATGAAAGATAATCTTGCTGGGTACGGTATTCTTGGCTGAAATTGCTTTTCTCTTAACACTTTGAATATATTTTCCCATTCTTTCCTCACTCACATTGTTTCCAATGAGAGGACTTCTGTTTGCCTGATGGGATATTCTTTATAGGTAACTTGATGTTTTTCTCTTGCCAATCTATAATGTATCTGGGAGAAGATCTTCTTGGGTTGATTCTATTTGGAGTCCTTTGCATTTCTTGGGACTGGATCTTTGAGTGCCTCTCTAGGTTTACTTTCATTTATTTTCTGTATAGTTCCTTTATTTTCTATTTCTTGAGCTCCTACCAAGGAACTAAACAATCAATTCAAATGTGTATTGTCAGAAATTGGAGAGTTTGGACAAATGCATCATCCAGAAACATCCAATGATTTTTGATCATAAAGAAGTTATGTCCTATCACAACAATGCAAGTCCACACACAGGTTTGATCTCCCATCAAAAATCACTGGAACTTGGATCAGATGCATTGCCATACCCACCATACTCACTTGACTTTGTGCCATCAGATTTCCACTTGTTTCACTCTCTTCAGAACTCATTGCATGGTATCATGTTCAGTTCAGATAAGGCTATAAATCAACAACTTGTTCAGTTTTTCACCAATAAAGACAAGTCCTTCTAAGAACAAGGAATTCTGAAACTCAGTGAAAGATGGCAAAGGTTATATAATGAAAGCGGCAAAATAGCATTGGTTGATCTTTGTTCTTTCTATAAATAGCCTTAGAAAATCAGAAAAAAAAAGTGTCATGACTTTCCTGACAATAAAATATCTATTCCACAAAAATTTATTTTTATTCATTGACTTTGTATCTAGCAAATTTATTTATTTATTTATTTATTGTAATAATATTATTCATTATAATTTAATACTTTATATATCTTTATATATTCTGTCAATAATTAGATTTATTTCTAGTTAGTTCAAATTTTCATGATTTTATTTTTTTAAATGAATAACCCAAGGACTAGCAGATGGCACATTTCTGGACTCCCACATAGTCAACTACAGTCTGGTATGGACCTGGTGATTTGAAACTCAGTCTGGTTATGTCTGTGTGTATGCCAAAAATCTCAAGAAGAGAATGAAGGAGAAGGGATTGCAGCATATCTACCTCCCCTAGGGGATGATTTATCACTTTTGTCTCTCTGTTTATGTGGGGAATGCACAAACTCTATAGCAAAAATCTGTCTCTCAAAAACAAAAATACATAATCCAGTATCTTCATTAAAACTTTGAATAAACGAGAACCAGCAGTTAGCGTAATGGCTATGTCACTGGATTCCCACATAGTCGACTGCGGTTC
>NW_006203498.1:20813-29840 GCF_000334495.1 Tupaia belangeri chinensis
GAGAGAGAAAGAAGAAAGAGAGAGAGAAAGAAGAAAGAGAGAGAAAGAAAGAAAAGAAAAAGAAGTCTGAGAAAGGTTCTATTGTTAATGTCTTTTTAGATTTACTATAGATTGACCTTCAAATCATAAAGAGGCAGCATCAAAATGTGGAATTTGTACAACTCCTAAAAAGATAACAAATATTTTCCAAAACCTACCCATTTTCAGTACTCTATTAGTCAATAAATTTATTTAGGGGAAACAAATGACAACAATATACAAGGGAGGGAATCAAGAATATACATTATAATTTTGAAGGAAAAATATCGAGACATAAATTATTAGATAAGGAGCTAGCCAGTGAGATGATGGTTAAGGTAGCTGAATCACACATGGCCAACTTGGCCAGTTGGAGTCCTGGATTGATCATTTGAAAACATGCCAGGGACATATGAGTGCAATTCCAAAATCTTAAAAGGAAAGAGAAATGAAGGAGAAGGGATTGTGGCATGACTATCCCCTATGGGGGTGGGTTTGAGAAAGCACACCCTGTCTCATTCCAGTGAGCACATGCATCTGACAAACATATATATATATGTATATATGTGTATATCTATATACATAGATAGATATAGATATACATACACATATTTTTTAGTAAGATGTCACAAGTCACTTGTGAATTTGTGATGTCTGACACATCAAGTAAAAACAAATTTTTCTACAAACTTAGTTTCCTTCTGTAAATGCATTTTTTTTTGGTTATAACTCTGGTGTTGGAAAGTCCAGGGTAAAATTACAAATTCAAGAATCAGTGAAATAGTCCATCTGTATTAAGGCAGGAAAACAAAATGATTTCTGACTAGATACCAGAAGAATTGAGAAATTACATAATCAGTTCAAATCAGTACCTAATTAATTATTAAGGGACTAATTTTCCCAAGGCCATTATGACAACCTTCTTTCTCAAGAGAGTGTACTATAAGCTTAAATTTGAAATGACAATGATATATTGGGTTGTCAGAAAAATCAAGACGCATTTTTACATAGAAAATCATAGAAAAATATGTCATAACTTTTCCAAAGACCCAATAGAAAAGAGAGAGAAAATCATCTCTTCAGGAAGAAAGCATACATTTGAGTTATGAATGGCTAATAATTTCATATCCATAAAATTAAACTGTAACTATGAAGCTACAACAGGAGATGAGAAGGTGAAGAAGGCATCACTGGTCTTGTTGTTGATGGCAACTTCAGGAGGTTGAGGAGATTTTTACTGTAGGAGCTAAGTATCAACAGAAGAGGGATCATAACTAACAGTACAGTGATTGACAAAGATTGACAATTCAACCACAAAAGGTCTCTCCACAGGCTGAGTTGAGTGCTGTGTGAAGATATTGGATCCATAAAAATGAGAGGGGAAAAATCTGGCAGGTCTGCCTTATTTCAACCGACAACTTCCAGATGGTACAGCTCTTGTGTTTCATGACTAGAGAATAGAGGAGAAGGTTACCAGTGGCCACGTAGTGGTAGCAGGTCATTATTATCTAGAAAAACCACTTCATTTCTACAAGTCGAAGGACAAAGCACATTTGTGTAGCACGGACAAAGAAATACTTATTTTCTGAGTCCAGAAGTTTACGAACCTTCTCAGGGGAGGGAGAGACACAAAGATTTCAAAAAAGGAAAAATTATTGTAGAAAGAAATACATGGAAGTTTGGAAAAGGTGATTAACCCTGGTAATGAAAATAATGATGCCATTTCCGCTCAGGTGTAGCACATAGAGAAGAAAATTAAATTTGAAAACTGAGAATACTAGAAAAGTTTCATTGAAAAAAATCTCTTTAAGGAAGTAAAATTTACCTCTGGTGGTTTGCTTTTGGTCTATGTAAGTAGTAAAATTAGTGATCTATCCTTTTGGTCTATTTTCTATTAACTAAAGTTGTTTGATTCATTAGCATTGAGGCTTATTTTCTCCATTCATATTCTACCATTTTAAATCCCAGAATCTAAGAGCACAACTCAAGTCTAAGAGTGAATATATGACAAATTCTAAATTTTTTTTTTTTGGAGAGATTTTCACTGTAGGGCGCGTGTACTCGCCAGACAGACAGAGAGAGACATAGAGACAGAAAGTGAGAAATCACCCCCCAGGGGGGATGGTCACGCCGCAATCCCTTCTTCTCCATTCTCCTCTCGGGATCTTGGGCACGCACGCACATGCGCCCGGTGTGAGTTTTAAGCCACCGGGTCCGGGACACGAACCGTGGTCGACTACGTGGGAGTCCAGCGACATAGCCATTACGCTAACTGCTAGTTCCCACAAATTCTAAATATTGATAACATATTATAGTACATTATAAATATATTAAAACAATATAATACTGGGACCAGCAGATGGCCTAGTGGTTATGTCACTGGTCTCCCACATGGCCAACCACAAGTCTGGACTTGAAGCTTACACCAGGTGTGTCTATGTGGGTGTCCAAAATCTTCAGAGGCTAATGGAGGAGAAGGGATTGTGGGCATGGCAATTGCCCCTGGGGGATTATTTCTTGCTTTTTGTCTTTCTGCATCTCTCTCTCTTCTAGGAAATGCACCTGTGCTATAACAAAAATCTCTCTTAAAAATAAAGTAAATATCCTACAACTACATTGCAGCGAGTACACAGTAAATGTTTTTGACCTTATGACTGGTTAATTTTAAATGACCTTATAAAATAAACTGCATTGAAAATACAGCCATAGGGGGACCAGCAAATAGCATAATGTTTACATCGCTGGACTTCCATGTAGTCAACTGGAGTTCAAATCCCAACCTGGGGGCGTAAATCTCATGCTGAGCATGTGCGCATGCATGCCCAACATCCTGAGAGAATGGAAGAGAAGGGATTGCGGTATTGCCATCCCTGCTGGGGGGTGGGGGGAATGATTTCTCGCTTTCTGTCTCCCTGTCTTTCTCTATCTCTCTGGCAAGTGCACGTGCCCTAGAGCAAAAATCTGTCTCTCAAAAAAAAAAAAAAAAAAAAAAAAGAAGGAGAAAAAGGTGAGAAAAGAGACCCTTGTCAGGAAGAGGGCACCAAGTTACCACGTGGGAAAAGCTTCCTGGTTTCTTTTTTTTTTCCCTCTTTTCTCCAGCAAAGCAAATGTTTCCCATGTTAGAAAGGCCAGTAAAACAATTTGAGGAAAACCTGTGCTTAAGAAAAATGAGAATAAAATAGGGAATGCATAGATACCTTAAATGCTAGTAGGTCTCCAAGCACTTTATGTGTAATCGGAGTGGCTGCCTGACACATGAGACACCTGTGATCTCCTTAGATGGTTCTCAAGTATCTGTTGTCTGTATTACATATGATAATGTGTGTGTTAACATCATAGTCGAAGTAACTGAAGAGTTTTTTTAAAGTATTAGTTTATGTAACCAGGTAGAATGATCCATCAATTCATTAGAGGCTATTATTAGAGGCACTATACTTTCAATATAGAGTCTCTAACTCCTACACTATATCCCACTACCTGGCATGGAGGATTTGCTTTTGGAGCCATTTATATCTCTTTTTTTCTCTGCCCCCGACAACTTCCCATAAAGCTGGAACAGTGTTTCTTATTCCTTTGGATAGCCCAGTAGAAACTGTTAACAGAGTTTGGACACGTCATTATATTTTTGTGAATAATTCTTTCATATTTAAATTTAAGTAAACACATGGTTTACTTAAGAATATATTATTCTCAAAAGCAGGATGGCAACAGAAAGTCTGGACACAATTTTCAAAGTCACATGAAACATAATACTTACTCTAATATTAAAAGAAAAAACACAGCCAAAAGAAAAAGCTGTCTTTTAATTACAGTTATCACAAAGTAATGAAACAGACCAAGAGACTACCTTTTTATGTAGGATCTTTTTTCACTATATATCTGATATCAGGCTGACATGACTTGATCTTATTTAATAGCAGCTTAAGTAGAACCACTGTATACTGTCTATAAATCTTTTAACACTGGAGCACTCAAATTCAGTAAAGTTCTCTATACTTCTCAAAAAACTGAAGTGTTTACTTAAAGTTTTTTGCATATCTTTGAAGATATAGAGAACTATTGTGTGAGGGAGGAAATGAAAAGATGGCTAGGAAAGAATAAACTTGTAAATTATCATATTTTTTGTTTACCTTTTTTTTAGAGAGATCAATTTTTGCTATAGGGTGCATGTGCTTGCTGGAGAGACAGAGAGACAGAGAGACAGAAAGTTAGAAACCACTCCCAGGGTGGATGGCCATACTGCAATCCCTTCTCCAATCTCCTCTCTGGGGTCTGGGCACACGCACACACACACACACACACACACACACACCTGGCATGGATTTTAAGTTGCTGGGTCTGGGACTCAAACCATAGTCAATTACATGGGCATCTAGCAACATAACCTTTACACATTGTTTATCCCATCATTGTGGGATTTTTTTGAGAGTTTTTTGCTATAGGGTGCAGGCGCTTACCAGAAAGATAGAGAGAGACAGAGAGATGGAAAGTGAGATCCCCAGGGGGGATGGCCATGCCGCAATCCCTTCCCCTCCAAACTCCTCTTGCGATCTTGCGCATGCACACACTTGGGCCTGGTGTGAGTTCAAGCCACTGGGTCTGGGATTCGAACCACGGTTGAATACATGGGAGTCTAGCAACATAGCCATCATGCTAACTGCTGGTCCTCCATCATTATGTTTTAAAATTTACCATTGTTAAGTTGAAAATCACTTTTAGGAAATAATGTAGTGAGAAAAATCAGAAATTTAGTCTCTTTTAATACAACATGTTTTTTTTCTCTATAGTGAATTACAGAAACATATATAAATATAAATCAATATTAGTTTAGAACAAACTTACACCAATTAAGTTTCAGTTCTTACCTGCTGCATTATGACCACTAAGCAATTTTTAGGGTTCTACAAGCTTCACAGACAGTCTACATTTTGCTTTCAAGTTTCCTCTATAATAAGGAAAGAGAGAAGCCAAATATAAACTTTTATTTGAATGTCAATGTTGAGTTTGAATAGATTCAATATCTGTCAAATCTTGATTTTTCAGTTAAATAATGCCATAAAATAAATAGAATATAAATGCAAAAAATCATGCAACATAAAATAGCCTACTCTGCTTGATTTAATGAGAAGCTGTATTTTTCTTCCGTGGAAAAGATTAAAAACATATGGTATTATATTTAATTATAGATAATATAGTAAAATGCAATTTAACAAAATACTCATATATATGTTTATTTACATTATGGTTAAAAAAATTTAGGACTTAGAGAAACTTATTTTCTTCTCTATTATGTTAGAAAGATTTAGGACTTAGAGAAACTTATTTTCTTCTCATTACAGAAACATGTCTTTGCCGGAACAGCAGATTGTGTAAGGGTTATGTTGCTGGACTCCCACATTGCTGACTGCAGTTCTAGTCCCAGATTGGAGGCTAGAAGTCATGCTGGGCACAAGGGCCTATGTGGTCAAGATCCCAAGAGGAAAATGGAGAAGAAGGGATTGTGATGTGGCCATCCCTCCCGGGGGGGGGGGGAATTTCTCACTTCCTGCATCTCTCTATTTTTCTGTGTCTCTAGTGAGTGCACGTGCCCTAGAGTCAAAATCTCTCTAAAAGAGAAAAAAGAAAGAACGAAAGAAAAAGAAAGTGAAAGAAAGAAAGAAAGAAAGATACATATCTTTGTCACCATATATATGCACTTAAAATATCAGATTATCTTTAAAAATATCCTTTATGTATCAATTCTAATTGTATCTCTTTCTGATGTGTCACCTTAATATTTACCTTTGTGCCTCTTCTTACTACTTATTCAAATTTGCTTCAGACAGTGGCAAATACTGTTTTCTCCAACTCCTGTGGAATTCAGATGCCCACTCTCCAACCTCTTCGATCATGGCAGGAGCAAGAATGTCTTTAAAAATGAACACTTCTTGGTCCAGTTAGATGTGTGGTGTTTAATATTGCTGGATCCCATATGGCTGATGGGTGGTTCAAATTCTGGGCACAATGGCTTGAAAAACACAACAAACTCATCATCTCAAGAGGAGAATAGATAAGAAGGGATTTCAGGAAGGCCATTTGCTTGGGGGACAGGGGGTGGTTTCCTATTTTCTCACTCTTTTTCTCTTCTTCTAATGCACAGGTCCTATAGCAAACTCAAAAATAAACAAACAAACCAAAAAAAAAAAAAACCTTCTTAATTGTCCACTATAATTAACTGGAGTGTTTTGTTTTGTTTTTGAGAGATTTTTGCTATAGGGCACACGTGTTTGCCAGAGAGAGAAGGAGATATAGAAAGTGAAAAATCACCCACCAGGGGGCATGGCCACACCATAATCCCTTCTCATCCATTCTCTCCTCTCTGGATCTTGGCAGGCACACACATGCACCCGGCATGAGTTTCAATCCAATAGGTCGGGGATTCAAACTGCAGTCAGTCCAGTGATATAACCACTACACCATCTGCTCACCCAACATATTCACAGTTACTGAGACCCGGCATGTGTTATTCTTGAGATTTGTTTAAAAGATCATTGTCAGTAAGTATATATGCAGAGCTGTTAGTATTAAAAAAATACCCAATTTATAAGTATTTTGTTTAGGAAAAAGTAGTCCTGATATATGGAAATCATGTACATTCTTTATTTTTTATATTTTTCAAAGACTAAAAAATTGTGTATGGGGACCAGCAGTTAGCATAATGGCTATGTCGCTGGACTCCCACATAGCTGACCGCGGTTCGAGTCCTGGACCCAGTGGCTTAAACTCATGCCGGGCGCGTGTGCGTGCGTGCCCAAGATCCTGAGAGGATAATGGAGGAGAAGGGATTGCGCCGTGACCATCCCCCCTGGGGGATGATTTCTCGCTTTCTGTCTCTCTGTCTCTGTCTGTCTGGTGAGCACATGCACCCTATAGCAAAAACCTCTCCAAAAAAAGAAAAATAAAAAATAAAAAAAATAAAAATTGTGTATGTAAATAGTTTTATAAATTTTTATTTTTTGTTAGTTTTTTATTCAGTTAAATACTGAGAATCTCATTAATTCAATACTTGTCAATGTTTATTTCCTTTTTTGTTTTATAAGTTGTTTTATTTATCATTAGTCAATTCTTACTGTGTGCCATTCATTCTTAACTACAGCCATTTTCATTATCTTAAATTGATTATTTCTAGATCTAGTCTTATATGCCTTTTAGTTGATTTTTTATGTGCGTGTGAAAGAGAGACATTATTGCTGTAGGGTACGTACGCTTGCTGGTGAGACAGAGACAAAATGCAATAAATCACACTAGGGGAGATGGCCAACTTGAAATCCCTTCTACTCCATTCTTTTCCTGGAATCTTGGGCACACATGCACACACATCTGGCATGAGTTTCAAGCCTTCAGGTCCAGGACTCACAGTCAACCATGTGAGAATCCAGTGCCTTAGCCACAATGCCACCTGCTGGCCCCTTTAGTTAATTTTTTGAAGAATAGAACTAAATGTTCTATTTTATGATTCCTTTTAGATCATAAGAAAATCTATTTTTTATCAGTACTGAGACATCATTTGACTAATATTGATATTTACCTGCTTAATTTTAAACATTATTTGAGGTGTTTACTAATAATAAAAATGGGAAAAATTGAAACATTTTCTTTGTTATATAGTTTTATATTTTTGAAATAAAAATGTATTACTTCTTGTAATCTAAATGTTATATTCTCAATGTCGTAAGTCAAACTACACGAAAATATAAAAAAAAAAGAATCACACTAGGGGGGATGGCCACCTTGAAATCCCTTCTACCCCATTCTTTTTCTGGGATTTTAGGCACACATGCACACACATCTGGCATGAGTTTCAAGCCTTCAGGTCCAGGACTCACAGTCAACCATGTGAGAATCCAGTGCCTTAGCCACAATGCCACCTGCTGGCCCCTTTAGTTAATTTTTTGAAGAATAGAACTAAATGTTCTATTTTATGATTCCTTTTAGATCATAAGAAAATCTATTTTTTATCAGTACTGAGACATCATTTGACTAATATTGATATTTACCTGCTTAATTTTAAACATTATTTGAGGTGTTTACTAATAATAAAAATGGGAAAAATTGAAACATTTTCTTTGTTATATAGTTTTATATTTTTGAAATAAAAATGTATTACTTCTTGTAATCTAAATGTTATATTCTCAATGTCGTAAGTCAAACTACACGAAAATATAAAAAAAAAAAGCTAAATAATACGTTTGCTAGTTGGTGCCATGGTGGTTTAGAAGGCTGGACCCCACAGGGCTGACTGTGTGGTAGGAGACCAGGAGATGGCAGCTTGAGAAAGCTGAGTGTGCAGGTGTGCCCAGAATCCCAATAGGAGAATAGAAGAGACGGGATTATGGCACGGCTGTCTCTTTCTAGGCAGTGATTTTTCTCTCTCTGTCTCTCGCACTCAACTTAAATGCAAATTTTAAAACAGTAAAATGGTAGAAGAGACAAATATTGCCACTAGCAGAAAGCCAATATTCTTTTAATCCACATCCTTCCAGACACTGCTACTATGCATAATACCTACTACCAACACACCCATTTAAAATGGTATAGAAGGTTATAGAGTGCTATCACTCATGGTTTCATGAACACAGTGTTATGTTTTATGAATACACTTATACTCTTTCTTACATGTTAAGAAAGTAGAAATTGCTTCAACAGAGCTACTTCTAAACATTGTTTTAAGTGGCTGTGAGATATGTGGTGTGGACCTCTCCAGCATCTTCATAAGAGTGCCAGTTAGTCAGAGTGCCTTCTCTTTGCTTGTAACTTTGTTTTGCATTGCTAAAGCAATACAAAAGGAAACCAAACATGCTATACCATATTATAACTTAAAAAAACACATATCTATAGTACTGTGCAAATATGATTTCAATATGCGATTTCATTGATTCAGTTTGTAAAGAAAAGGCTAAGGATTTTATTTTTCTTTCAAAAGAAAATAGTGCCAAATTATGATCCAAAATAGACACAAAAATTGAAGGG
>NW_006203498.1:35169-41312 GCF_000334495.1 Tupaia belangeri chinensis
AGAGGGGATGGTCATGCCACAATCCCTTCTCCTCCATTCTCCTCTCGGGATCTTGGGCATGCACACACACGCGCCCAGCGTGAATTTTAAGCCACCGGGTCTGGGACACGAACCGCGGTCGACTACGTGGGAGTCCAGCGACATAGCCATTAGGCTAACTGCTGGTTCCCGCAATTTCCTTTCTTTATTTTTGCTCCTTAAAACTGCCTTATAGTAGTATAACTTTGATTAAACCTAAGTATTTTATACTCTGACTATACAAGTGCCCAAAGCATACGAATGGTAGTAAAAATCCAAACAAAGCAAAAGAAATTAACAACCTCGTCTTGCTACACTTCATATTAACATCATCTGGTATAAGGTCAGCAAGACTGTTACTTTACAATTTGTTTAACACTTTCTCAGTATTTATTTCCCAAGTTTTCAAGACAAATATTTACGTATAGGGTTGCTTGAAAAGGCACGATGTATTTTTCTGTTTTTCTATGCTAAAATGCATCATGCCTTCCCTGACCACCCAGTGTTTCCCTATCTCCTCACATCTACCTATAAACCTTCTAGCCCTATCAGTTGATGCTTCTGAATTATTGCATTGACAAAAATGTTCAGACAAATATTCTCTAATATGTACACATTTCCATTAGTAGTTATCAAATACTTGAAATGAATGATATTTATTATTGATCTCATTATTATTATTTGACATAGATTAATTTTATGTGGCTTTATATAAAATTAAGAGGTGAATAATTTATATAATTAATTTTCAGCTAATCTTTTCAGGATTTCATGTTCTTGTTATTTGAATCTTGATTCTCAGATTTAGAAATATCTTCCACATAGTCTAAAATACATTGTAACTTACCTTTATAGATTTTCATGAGTTGTCTATAACAGAGTAAGTGATTTTTACACTACAAACTTTTTGATCACTTCTTTTTCTCAGAAAGTCACTAATTCTGCAATACTTTTTGCTTCCTTTAAATACCAATTCATCTAAGCATAGGAATAGATACACTCGCCCTTGGTAGATCTTCTCACATGTATCAAATAATTTCTCTAAGACTGCTTCTCCTGGACTGCATTCCAGTCAATTTCAAAGCTTCTTTTGTTTGGATAGACTGGTCTCCTCTGTAGTCCCTCCCACTGTGGGGAGTCTCTTGTCAGTTATAAAACAAAACAAAACAAAACAAAAACAAAAGCAAACAAAAAACACTTGATTATGTAAAGTTACTTACAGAAAGGGCTAAAGATTTTCTGGCAATCAATTTTGGGTCCTTGAGAATTGATACAGATTTGTCATTTTTATTTTATTCCCATAGTTCAACCAGACCCAGAAAATCCAAAGCTTAAGAAAAGGTGTCATGTGACAAACGTGCTATGCTGGCTCTTTTCTGCATACTTGGTAGTGAGATCCTTATTCAGAAGGAGGATGTTCTCTTTCTAGATTAACTTTTATGAAAATTAAGATATGTCACCTCTGCTGACAAACATCTAGAGTTTTTCTTCATATTATGGTGCCTAATCATGCGTCAGGAAAAATATCTAGCTTACTGAAAATGAAACACAAGCCACCTCATAAATAAGCATTCTAAACAACATTTTTAATCTAGCTGCCCCACTCTTAATAACCTATCTGTTTGGGAAATGCAGATGGCATAATGGTTACATAGCTACACTCCCACATAGTCGATCATGGTTCAAGTCCTGGACAGGGTGCTTTAAAACTCACACCAGGCATGTTTGTCTGCTTGCTGACAAACATCTAGAGTTTTTCTTCATATTATGGTGCCTAATCATGCATCAGGAAAAATAGCTTATTAAAAATGAAACACAAGCCACCTCATAAATAAGCATTCTAAACAACATTTTTAATCTAGCTGCCCCACTCTTAATAACCTATCTGTTTGGGAAATGCAGATGGCATAATGGTTACATAGCTACACTCCCACATAGTCGATCATGGTTCAAGTCCTAGACACGGTGGTTTAAAACTCACATCAGGCATGTTTGTCTGCTAAAGTCCCTAGAGGAGAATTGAGAAATGATTGCAGTGTGGCCATTCCCCCTGGGGGTTGATTTCTTGCTTTCTGTCTCTCTGGCAAGCACACATGCCCTATAGCAAAAATCTCTGGAAAATTAAATAAACAAATTAATAAACAAAATAGCTTACCTATTTGACACTCAGACTTCTTTGTCTTGTCCCACTCAGAACTCACTATGAAGCATTCACAATCACATGCAACTAATTATTTCATTTATAAATCTTATCGTATTCAGAATAAATGAAAATGACTACAGTGGATTTGTATTATTGTTCTGTGGTTTCTTGGAACTTACTGGTGCTTATCTAATGTATGCTTTTTATATGGGTAGAATAACTTATTTATTTATTTAATTTTGGAGAGGTTTTTGCTATCGGGCACGTGAGCTCACCAGAAAGACAGAGAGAGAGACAGAGACAAAAATACATAGACTATGGTGTCTTTTATCTACTTACTTATTGACAACTTTATTTAATGACCTAGTTATAGGAATGGAACTCAGTAATTAAGTGAAAGTGCCTGTACAGGAAAACAAACAAAAAATGTCTTTTAACATACTTACCCTATTTCAATTTTTTAGAATTTGTTTTTTTGTTTGTTTGTTTTTCTTTGCTTTAGTGTGTGTACACTTGCTAGAAAGAGACAGACAGACAGGCATACTGAGAGAGAAAGTGAAAAGTCATCCCTAAGCGAAGATGGCCAAGCTGCAGTCCGTTGTCTTTCATTCTCATCCTGAGACCATTGGCACGCACACACATGTGCCTGACAGGCTTTTCAAGTTACCAGATTTGAGACTCTTACTGTGGTTGGACATGTGGGAGTCTAGTGATGTAACCACGATGACATTTGCAGACCCTAATACTCGTCCTGTTTCAACCACTTGCAGATATATATTTTGATAAAATTGGCAGGTGTATAATCTATTTATTTATGTAATTGTATTTGTTCCTTGATATTTGAGGTTCTATGACTATTTGAGAGGTGTTTCTAACTGCATTCATTTTATTTATCTATCTATTTTTTGACAGGTTTTTTCCTTAGGGCGTATGTGCTTGTGTACTCACTGGATAGAGAGAATGACAGACACAGTGAAAGGGAAAAAGGGAAATCACCCCCATGGGAGATGGTCACACCACAATTCCATATATCCTGTTCTCTTCTCAGGATTTTGGACATGCTAGCACATGAGTGTATGGCATGTGTTTCAAGCCACCATGTCTGTGACATGAACCACTGTTAGCTGTGGGGAGTCCAGCAACGTAAGTGCTAGGCCATCTGCTGGTCCCCATTTTATTTAAGTTAAATCTGTTTCTGTTTGGTACAGCATGCTTCCCTTACATTGGTGCTCTGTACATTTTTGGTCACTGATTTGGTATTTTCATATGGCACTTCTTTAACTTATTTCTACTAATGATCACTTATTTCTATTAATGAGAACTACACTCAACTTATGACACAAACTTATCAATTACATACAGGCTGTGACAAATTCAATGTTTATTTTTCCACTGGGGTGAGTTGGTTTCACTCCTGTCCTATCGTTGAAAAGGAGAGTTGGGGGACCAGCAGTTGACATAATGGCTATGTAGCTGGACTCCCATATAGTCGACCATGGTTTGAATCCCGGATCCAGTGGCTTAAATTCACACAGGGTGCATGTGCATGCATGCCCAAGATCCTGAGAGGAGCCCAGGAGGAGAAGGGATTGCAGCATGGCCATCCCCGGGTCCAGTAGGTTGCATAGTGGTTAAGGTCCTGGACTTCCATGGCCAAAAGCAATTTAAGTCCCAGATCTGGTGGCTTGAAACTCAAAGCAGGTGTGTGTTCTTGAGTATCAAAATCCTGAGAAGAGGACGGAGAAGGGATTGTCATGACCATCCTCCTGGTGAGTGATTTCTCTCTTTCTCTGTCTCTCTGTGTGTCTCCAGTCAGTATATGCACCCATACTAAAAATCTGTTCCCAGGAAAAGGAGGGCTTTTACATTATTTCCTTAATGGAAAAAAATGTAAACAAACAAACAAACAAAAAAACCCAAAAACTGAAATAATACCTCAGACACATCAGTTAGCAAAATGAAGTTTCTTACACTCATTTCATGATACAATTTTGTAGTTAATATTTCAGAAACAGTAGTTCTTCCTTCTGATAGTCTCACTGTTCAAATCGACATCTTTCCAGTCTACTATTGGACTACTATTCCAAGAACTGAACACTGAAAACAGAGAATAAGGGAGAAAACTCCCTCTATTATCAGCATGTAATAGACACAGCAGTTCTACACATGGCTTTGTACACATGACATGAATCACTTAGTCCAAAATACATATGAGAACAACACAGTTTTTGTTCATTGCCTACTTTACTATGTATCAAAGAAACAAGTGTTTGGAGAGCATTGAGCTAGCCTACCACAGTTCTTACTTTTGTTTACTAATGGTCCCTTCACAATTTCTCCCAGGACCAGCAGTTGGCATAATGGCTATGTTGCTGAACTCCCATGTAGTAGACCATGATTCAAGTCTGGGACCCAGTGGCTTAAACTTACGGCAGGCATGTGTGTGCGTGTGCCCAAAATCCCAAGGGGAGAGTGGAGGAGAAGGGATTGCAGCGTGACTTCCCTGGGGAAGTGGCTTCATGCTTTCTCTCTCTCTGTCTTTCTGGTGAATGCATGCACCCTATAGCAAAAACCTCCCCAAAACAAAACAAAAAACAATTTCTCCCAAACATAGAAGATCCACCCCTTTTTAAAATTTTTTAAAATTTATTTATTATCATTATTTTATTTATTTATTTTTTATTAGGGAGAGCAAGAAAAGGAAAGTAAGAAAGCAAGCCACCAGGTCTGGGACTTGAACTTCAATCAGCCATGTGGAAATCCAGCATATCAATTACCACACCTCCTCCTGGCCCCAATCTGGATCCACTCTTAACCCCATTTATCATCTTTGTTTTTGTTTTAAGTTTATTTATTTCTTCCAAGAGCAAGCAAGAGATAAAGGATAAAGAAAGAGAGAGAGATACAGAATCCCCCAATAGGGTAGGAAGGCTGAAGCAATCCACCTTCAGCTTCAGCCAGCCCTGGATCTTGGGCATATGCATACCTGGCATATGCAGCAAGGTTTCCAGACACAAATCTAGAACCTTTCCATGGAGGTCACAATTGCTGTGTGTGAGGATGTGCAACCTAGATACGGGAGACAGTTATCAGTATGCCTCACTAATTTCTCACTGGAGCTGGCAGACATACCTTAATTACCAGAGGATCTGCAGATAAGATGTGTAGGGCATGGGAAACATCCTGACCCTGGCTAGGTCATGTGATGCCTGTTCTGTATCTTTATGGCTTAAACATTATCGTCTTTGATGCATACTCAGACAGCCATCCTTGGAGTTGCAGAGGAACAGTGTAAGTAATCTGGCTTGACCTGTGACCTATGATAGTAACAAGGTTGAAAACATCTACACTAAAATCCTTATCTCTAACTGTAGAACTTCAACCACATCCTTGAAAGCTTGCAAACAGTTCACTGTGCCTGGTAAAAAATGCATAAATAAGGAAGCTCGGTATGACTAAGTAGCACAGCTTGTCTGTGTTCATCTGCATCTCTGCTTCTGTATCTTTCTTCCTTTCCTTTTCTAACTTTCTTCTTTCACAGGACCAAGCCCCGAGGGCAGACACCAATAGTATTACCATCCAGAGAGATGTTACTCTTAAGCTTGTCAGCAGACTCCAACAGCACCGTGTCTTGTTTTGAAGCTATGCCACTACCCAGCCCCCTTACCCTCTTTCTTGAATGGTCAGTGCCTCTTTTCACTCTGACTAGGTTTTGCATCTCATTTACTGGGAAGCAAGCCTGAATATTTACTGGAATTTATTTATATAACAAAGAACCAAAGCCTTTTAAGTTTTTTTTTTTTTTGGAGAGGTTTTTGCTATAGGGCGCGTGCACTCGCCAGACAGACAGAGAGAGACAGAGAGACAGAAAGTGAGAAATCACTCCCCGGGGGGATGGTCACGTCGCAATCCCTTCTCCTCCATTCTCCTCTCGGGATCTTGGGCACACACGCACACACGCCCAGCATGAGTTTTAAGCCAC
>NW_006203498.1:41842-42702 GCF_000334495.1 Tupaia belangeri chinensis
TTTAGTTTCCATGTATATGAGTATTTTTGAGGATTTCTCTTGAAACTAAACTCAAGTTTAATTCCATCATGGTCAGAGAAGAAGCTGGGAATAGTTTCTATGCCTTTGAATCTATAGAGGCTTGCTTTGTGCCCTACGATGTGGTCAATCTTCGAAAAGGTTCCATGTGGGGGTGAGAAAAAAGTGTATCTCGTTGCTTTTGGATGGAAAGTTCTATAGATGTCTGTTAAGTCAATTTCATTTATGGTATCATTCAGATCCTTTATCTCTTTATCTATTTTTTGTCTAGATGATCTGTCCCGAGGAGATAGTGCAGTGTTGAAGTCCCCAACAATTAGTGTATCATAGTCTATCTCCCCTTTTAGATCTAACAGTCTTTCCTTCACATATTTGGGTGCTCCTGTGTTGGATGCATTGATATTTATAAGAGTTATATCTTCTTGATCTATTGATCCTTTTACTACAACATAGTGCCCTTCTTTGTCTCTTCAAACAGTTTTGTTTTAAAGGTTATATTGTCAGAAATTAGTATCGCTACTCCACCTTTTTTTTTGGTTCCCTATTGCATGGTAAACCTTTTTCCAACCCTTCACTTTCAATCTATGTATGTCTTTACTGATGAGGTGGGTTTCCTGTAGGCAACAGATAGAGGGTCTCTGTTTTTTTTTTAATCCATTCAACCAGTCTGTGTCTCTTGATTAGAGAATTTAATCTATTCACATTCAATATTATTATTGATGTAACTGAATCTGTCCTGATGATTAAGTTGGCCATTGTCATAGCAGCCTTTTAGTCCTTCATTTCTGTTTGTTATCTCTTTAGTTTTCCTGGAACAGTATTTTCTTCAGGGTTTCTTGAAG
>NW_006203498.1:43322-53541 GCF_000334495.1 Tupaia belangeri chinensis
TGTGAGTTTTTGATTTCTTCTACTCCAGACTTTATCTCTAATAGCTCCATCTGGTTCTTTCTCAGAGTGTTCATTTCTTCTTTCATATCTTGGAATGACTTCCTCATCTCCTGTAGCTCGTTGTCTCTTTTCTGTTCCAACTCAAAGAATTTGGTCACCATTAATGTTCAAAATTCTTTGTTTGACATTTTGGTAATGTCTTCCATTTGCACGAAAGATGGAGGGGAATTACTCTGTGCTTTTGATGGAGATATATTTCCTTATTTATTCATACCTGAGGCTCTTCTTCTACTTCTAGCCATTGGAAGATGTATTAACTTTTAAGTACCTCTTAGGAGAATGTTTCACTGGCTAGGAGTGTGTTTCCCTTTTGTTGCAAATTGACTTCTGCTGAAGTTTCTGTTCTGTTGGTTTTAGTAATGTGGTCTCAAAAAATACTCTATTCAAGTGTCTGAAGAGCAGTATCTCCTTTTTCACAGCTGATTCAGTTACAAAGGAGGGACCCATAGAACCTTATATGACTAGAAAATTTCAAATCTCTGATTCTAGACCTAGCTAGTCCCTCTGGCAAGATGGAAGAAGAAGAAGAGAAGATAATATAAGAGAAAAGAAAAGAGTAGAGAGGGGAATAAAGAAAAATTCGCACGCCGTGCGTTAGCGCAACATGTGATTTTGCCACATGCTTTCAGATGTACCTAGCTGTTGGCTGCTAGTGCCAAAGGGGAAGTCTATGGGGAGAGGTAGAGAAGGAAATTTACAAAATATTGGAGGACAGTAAAGAAAAAATATATGGGTAAACTGGCTACTTGCCTATGGATCTGGGTGGATCGTGGACTGGGGGGTCTGGAGATGAGGCAGTGGGGGCAGTGTTAACCCTGCCTCTGTGTTTCTTGCTGCCCAGTTGCCTTCAGATGTACCTGGCTGTTGGCTGCTAGAGCCAAAGGGGCAGTCTATGGGTCTGGGTGGAATCTGGACTGGGGGGGTCTGGAAATGAGGCGGTGGGGGTAGTGTTGTCCCTGCCTTGGTCTTTCTTGCTGCCCAGATGCCTTCAGATGTCGGTAAAGTGTTCATTTAATTCATTTGTTCATTTATTATGAGGTCGTATTATGATTGGATTGTAACTGATGTGTATTCGACCTGGATATAAATCCTTGTTTAAAAATATGTATGAAGAATATATTCTATCAATCTTAATTAATGCCACACTTTGAAGAATAAGAGACATTAATTTTGGTGTAATCCAGTACATATTTTTATGGATTATGTTTTTATATTCTCTTCACTCTTCATAAGATCACAACTATTTTCTCTTATGATATTTATCTCTTCTTGTATTTTAAATATTGTATTTATATCTACAGTCTATTTTGTGTTCATTTTTATATATGACATGGGGTAAGATTTGATATTCATTTGTTTCCCTATGTTGATATCTATTTCAGCACTATATTTTCAAAAACTTCCATTCCTCATAAATTATCCTAGCACCTTTTTCAAAAATCAGTTTTTACTATTGCCATGTATCTTTTGCTGGACTCTCTATTCTGTTCCAATTATTTTTATACTTAGCATTTCACAATTATCCATTTTTTTCATTAAGTATATAAGAAGTCTTGGAGTTATTACTGTCCTCTGCTGGATGTATGATTCTTTTATGGAAGTTTTTTGTTCCTTTTTCTGTGGACCTTTGTTTTTATTATTCCATTTTCTTTTGTTTTTGGATTTTTTTTGTTAGAGATTTTTGCTATAGGTTGTGTGAACTAGCTGGAACAACAGAGAGAGGGGCAGGGAGAGAGAGAGAGAGAGAGAGAGATACAGAAAGTGAGAAATTAATCCCCAGTGGGATGGCCATATTGCAATCCCTTTTCCTCCCTTCTCCTTTCAGAATTGTAGGCATTAATCCACACATGGCTGGTGATAGTTTCAATCTACTGAGTTCAGGACTAAACCACAGTAGACCATATGGGAGTCCAATGTCTTAACATTATGCCTCTTGCTGGCCCTGGTCCTAAGCATTTTTATATAAATTTTAGGGTACATCTGTTAGTATCTATTAAGTATAGACTGAATATTTTTATGAGATTCAAGGGAATATGGAGGTCAGTTTGAGTAAAATGTAATATTGCATATTATACATCATGACATTGTTATAAATTTCCATGTATTTTTCTCAAATTAGTTTCACTAATTTATTAGTTTTTACAATAGAATTCTCATGTTTTTCCGTTTTTTTCCTAAAATTTCACAGTTCTCATACTAAATGTATTTAAGAAACTTTTTATAATTTCAAAATTTAGTTGTTTACTAATATATAAACAATTGTCATCTTACTAACATTTAATATAACAACCTTGTAAATTATGCAATAATTTTAGTAGTTACTTTCTTGGTAATAAGATATTCTATGTAAAAATTCATGATAATAACATAAAAGGTCACTTAATTTTTTTGTTTACAATTTTAATTTATTTTATTTTGCTTAGTTGAACAGACTAGGGTCTATTGTTTGGGTTAGCAGGCATTATGTTTTGCTCTAAGGACCATCATCAATATCCTATCATGAATTAAATTTTTAAGAAATAGTTTGTACCCATATAAACTTAGACTTACTTTATAAATATTTTATTTTATTATTATTATTATCATAAAAATTTGCTCTAGGGTTATATGCTTACCAGAAGGAAAAAAGAGAGAGGGAAAGTGAGAAAATATGTTGTCAGGCTCAGGACTCAAACTGCAATCAGCTACCTGGGACTCCATCACAACACCTGCTTTCCTGTAAATTACAATTTTAGCTCTAGACTTGTCAGAGGATTTGTTTTTTCAAATTAAACAAATCCACTTGTAATTCTAGTTTTCTGACAAATGCATGACCAATCAGATGTTCCTAGGATAATCTCTATTTGTTATATAATAATGAATTTAGATCTTACATTCTTATTTATTTTTACAGGTTTAGTTTTATGTTTATGAGTCAATTTAGTACTGAGGTAGGAGACAGGGGAAAAATCTCTTGAGAAAAAATAAAGTCTTAGATAATTTCATTCAATTTGATTGATAAAATAGAATACTCATACAAATTAATTTAAATGCTTCCATTTGATTCTATTTTCTTATGTGTATCTCCTCTTTCAGATTGTGTAAGAACTCCCTCACCTCCTGGAACTTGGTGTCTCTTTTCTCTTATTTCTTGTGGAGTTTGTTGTTTATTCACTTGCATCTCTTTTTGCTTTGTCACTATGAATATTTTAAATTATTTATCTGGCATTTCCATGAGTTCCCTTGTATTCTTTGTGGAGGAAGAAGAGTTATTCTTTTCCATTAGAGTAGAGATATTTTCTTTGTTCCTCATCATTCTTGTGCCTCTGCAGTGGTTTCTGGTAATCTGGCTCCTGGCTAAACTGGGGAGCAGGAGGTAAAGTCTGGGCAGAAGGTCTTCAGTGGTCAAAATCCCTGAAGGAGGCCACTCAGCACTCAAATATAGAAGGCTGCCTATTGGCTTATCCCATAGCGGTAGGGAAAAAGGTAAGAATTAGAAAGACAAAAGACTAGCAGAAAGCTAAGTTTAAAAGTTAAAAAAATATACGAGACCAGCAGTTGGCATAATGGCTGTGTCCCTGGACTCCCATGTAGCAGACCATGGCTTGAGTTCTGGACCTGGTGGCTTAAACTCATGCCAGGTGAGTGGGTGTGCATGCCCAAGATCCCAAGAGGAGAATGGAGGAAAAGGGATTGTGGCATGACCATCGCCCTGGGGGGGGGCGGGGTCATTTCTTGCTTTCTCTCTGTCTTTCTGGTGAGTGCACGTGCCCTACAGCAAAAGTCTTTCAAAAAATTTTCAAAAAAAAATATGTATATAGAGAGACAGAAAGAGACAAAGAATGTAAGTGCTCTAGCCTGGCTCTTGGCTAGACTGGGGAGCAGGAGGATGAAGTATGGGCAGAAAGTCTCTCTTGGTCTAAGTCCCTGAATGGAGCTGCTTGAAACTCAAATATAAATGTCTGCAGATTGGCTTGTCCTGATCCTGGCTAGACTGGGGAGCAGAAGGGTGAAGTCTGGGTAGACGGTTTTGGGAATTGAAATCCCTGAATGGGGCTGCTTGAACCTCAAATATAGATGGCTGCTGATTGGCTTAACGTACAGGGGCGAGTGAGAAGGAGGTAAGAATTAGACAGACAAAAGAGTAGCAGAGAGCTAAGTTTAAAAATTAAAAAAAATTAAAATAGAGACAGATGGAAAGAGACAGAGAGAATATGTAGGGTGTTCATGGCTAGACTAGGGATCAGGAGGGTGCAGAGGGTCTTCAGTGGTCAAAATACCTTAATGGTGCTGCTTGAAATTTAAATATAAATGGCTGCTGATTTGATTATCCTGATCCTGGCTAGACTGGGGAGCAGGAGGGTAAAGTCTGGGCAGAGGGATTTTGGTGGTCAAAATCCCTAAATGGGTCTGCTTGAAACTTAAATATAAATGGCTGCTGATTTACTTATCCTGGCTCCTGGCTAGACTGAGGAGCAGGAGGGTGAAGTCTGGGGAGAGGGTCTTCGATAGTCAAAATCTTGAATTCTACAAAACTTCTGAAGAACTAACCCCAATTTTTCCTAAACAATTTTTAAAAATTTAAAAGTAACCTTCCCAAATTCATTCTACAAAGCCTCAATCATCTTAATTCCCAAACCAGACAGTAACATGACAAATAAAGAAAACCTCAGATCCATATCCCTGATGAATATGGATATAAAAATTCTCAATAAGATACTAGCAAGTCATATTAAACAATATATTAAAAAGATTATACACCATGATGAGGTAGGATTTATTCCAGGGATGCCATGATGGTTCAACTTACATAAAACAATAAATGTAATGCATCATATTAACAGTAGGAAAGATAAAAATTATATTATGATATTAATCAATGGTGAGAAAACTTTCAATAAAATGCAACATCCCTTCATGATTAAGACTGCATAGAAGGTACATTCCTTAAAACAAAAGCATAGCCATCTAGCATAGAAGATACATTCCTTAAAACAAAAGCATAGCCATCTATGAAAAACACATAGCTAGCTTCATACTGAATGAGAAAAAGTTGAAAGCCTTTCCACTAAAAACTGTAACAAAACAAAGCTGCCTACTTTATCCACTCTTTTTTAACATAGTACAGGCAGTTCTAGCCAATGCAATTAGGCAAGAGAGTCAAATAAAAGGCATCCAAATAAGAAAAGAAGTGAAATTATCCCTATTTGCAGATGACATGATGCTTTATATAGAAAATTCAAAACTCCAGAAAGTGATAAATGATAAATATTGTAAGGTGGCAAAATACAAAATCAACATACAAAAATTGATACCATTTTTATACCCCATCAATGGACAAACTGAAACAGAATTGAAGAAAGACATCTCATTTATAATAACCATAAAACCAATAAGCTATCTAGAAATAAACCTTACCAAAGATATCAAAGATCTTTACAAAGAAAACTATGAAACAATAGAAAAAGAAATTTAAAATGATAGAAAAAAGTGAAAAAAAAAACATTCCATGTTCCTGGATTGGAAGATATAATCAAGATGACAATACTACACAAGTTAATCTACAAATTCAATGCAATCCCAATCAAACTACCATAGATATTCCTCACAGAAATAGAAAAAAAAATCATAAAATTTGCTTGGAAGCAAATAAGGCCCGATATTGTCAAAGTAATACTGTGCAAGAGTAATAAACTAGATTGAGGATCTAAACATAAAGCCTCAAACCACAAAAATATGGTGGAAAACAGAAAAAAACTCTTGAAGACCTTGGAGTATGCAAAGACTTCTTAAAAAAGACCCCCAAAGCACAGGCAATATTCCCAAACCAGTTGATCCTCAACAAAGGGCACAAGACAATCCAGTGGGGGAAAAATCTCTTTATGAAATGGTGCTGGATAACAGAATATCCACCTGCAGAAGAATGAAACTAGACCCTTATTTCTCACCACTAACAAAAATTAAATCAAAATGGATTGAGGATCTAAACATAAAGCCTCAAACCACAAAAATATGGTGGAAAACAGGAAAAACTCTTGAAGACCTTGGAGTATGCAAAGACTTCTTAAAGAAGACCTCCAAAGCACAGGCAATATTCCCAAAAATAGACAAATGGGACTATATTAGGATGAGATGATACTGTTCCAACTAACTAACTAAATAAATAAACAGAGTGAGAAGACAACCCCCAGAGTGGGAGGATATATTTGAAAATTATACTTCAGATAAGGAACTGATAGTCAGAATATACAGGGAACTTAAGCAGCTTATCCACACACACACAAAAATCAATCCAGTTAAAAGTTGGAAAATGACCTGAGCAGTTCTCTGGAGAAGACATAAGAACAAGACAAAAGTATATGAAAACATGCTCAACACCTCTTATCATAAGGGAAATGCAAATTAAAACCACAATGAGATACCACTTAACCGTACTCAGAATGACTAAGATTAAGAAAAAAATGAATGATAAGTGCTGACATGCCTGTGGTGACAAGAAAACTCTCCCACACTGTTGGTGGGAATGTAAATTAGTACAACCACTTTGGAGAATGATACAGAGGTTCCTTAGAAACCTACAAATAGAACTCTCATACTAACCCAAATGTCCATAAACAGAAGATTGGATTGAAAAAATGTGACATATGTACTTTATTGTATACTACTCAGCCATAAAAAAAAAGAAACACTGAGATTTTATACCAGTTGGACAGATATGGAAGACTTAATGCTAAGCAATGCAAGTCAAATTATCAAAGACAGACTTTGTAAGTCCACTCAATAAATACCAATTATCTGTGTTCTATGGCAGAAACTCAAAGTTTGTAAGGTATAGTAACAGGGAAGGCAATGGTAGATACTTGAGATTGTAAGGATGGGAGTAACACAGGGGAGATTAATGGAGGGAGGAGAATGAAAAAGGACAAAAAAAGTACATTTAATTGACAAAAAACTGAAAAGCTATTTTCTGCTGCTGATGCATATAGTAATGTCTGTTTTGACTGATAAATACGGTATTCATGCAGGAAAAAGGAATGCTATACTTTGTAAAGAAATATGTGATTAAATGTAATATAAAAATAAATAAATAAATAAATAAATAAATAAATAAATAAATAAAACCTATTCTATGGTGTCACAATATGCCACAGGGCATCTAAATTTTTTAGTTTATCACTTATTAACTAATTAGCTTAACAAACCACACATAGGAACAGAATTCAGTAATTAGCATGAGGACAGCATATACAAAGGAAAAAATATCAGAACTTTTTCTTCTAACATCCCTTTCCTGTGTCAACCATTTGCAGACATGTATGGAGATAAGATTGGCAGGCATAAAATTTACGACTATGAGTAATTACATTTGCTCCTTTCTCTTTCAGTTTTTATGATTGCCAGTGTTTCTAAAATTTCATTCATTTTATTTATGTCAAATCTGTTTCTCTTCAGTACAGCATGCCTCTCTTACATTGGCCCTCTGTCCTCTTTTTTCAGCTGATTTGGTATCTGAGCATGGAGCTTCTTTCACTTATTTCTACTAATGAGAACTGCACTCACCATTTGCCACAAACCTTTCAGTTCCATACAGGCTGGGACAAACTCAGTGCCCATTTCCCTTTGGGGTAGACTGATCTACTGCCCATCCTATCATTAAAAGGAGAGTTGGTTATTGTATTATCCAATTAAATATCACAATCACTGAAAAAAATCTAAAAACTGAAATAATACCTCAGACATGTCAATGACTTAGCAAATAGAGAAGTTATCTTACTCTCATAGCACAGTACTATTTTGTGGCTAGTAACTCAAAAACATTTGTTCTTCCATCTAATTGTCTCACTGTTCAAATGGGCATCTTTCTAGTTTCCTATTGCGCTAGTATTCAAAGAACTGAGCATTAAACACCAGGGTTTTTTCATTCTTCCTGCCTGCCTTCCCTCCCTTCCATCCTTCCTTCCTTCTTTCCTTCCTTCCTTTCTTTTTTCTTGTTTACGTCCTTCTTTTCTTTTCTTTCTTTTTCACTTTCTCTTTCTTTCTCCTTTCCTTCCTGCCTGCCTTCCTGCCTTCCTTCTTTCCTTTATTTCTCTCTCACTTTCTCTTTCTCATCTCTTTTTCTTTTCTTTCTTTCCTTTCTCTTTCTTCTTTCTTTGTTTACTACATATCAGAGAAACAGAAAGGTGTTTGAAAAGCTTCAAACCAGACTCTACCACAGTCCTCGCTTTTTTTTTTTCCTTTTTCTTTTTTGGAGAGGTTTTTGCTATAGGACACATGCGCTTGCCAGACAGACAGAGAGACAGAAAGAGACAGTGAGGTAGAAAGCGAGAAATCACCCCCCAGGGGGGATGGCCACGCTGCAATCCCTTCTCCTCCATTCTCCTCTCGGGATCTTGGGCATGCACGCACACGCGCCCGGTGTGAGTTTAAGCCACCGGGTCCGGGATGCAAACCGCGGTCGACTACATGGGAGTCCAGCGACATAGCCATTACGCTAACTGCTGGTCCCACTTTTTAAACTCTTCTTCCACCTTACACTCAATAACAATGGTGAAACTGGAAAAACAATGTACTGGGTCAGCTGTTGATGTGGTGGTTAAGGTGCTGAGCTCCAACATAGCCTAAGGTTAGAGGCCCAGAATTGGCAATTTGCTTTCTCACTTCCCTCTCTCTCTCTGGTGAGCACACATACCCTTTAGCAATTAAAAAAATAGTAATAATAAATAAAATTTATTTAATAAAAACTAAAATTAAGCAAAATACATGTTTTAAATAAGAAACAAAACAGTTTTGCTCATGAAAACACAGTTATCACAAGTCATCTGGGGAGATTCTAATGATGCAAAGGAATTGTTTTGTTAGCTTTTGAGGGTCACCTAGATCCACTCAATCTAGTTTATCCTTTTTTTTTTTACTTTATTAATTTTTTTCCTTAAGAATAAGAGAAAGAGCAACAGAGATACAGCATCACCAATAAGGTATGAAGGCTGAGGCAACCTCCCCTCAGTCTCAGCCATCCCTGGATCTTGGGCACATGTGTGCCTGGCATACTCAGTAATGTCTCCAGGTGGAAACCCAGAACCTTTCCACATGGGTTCGCTCTGGAGAGGGTCACATTTTGACTCTGTGCCACCACACAGCCTCCTTATCCTTTTACTTGAATTTGTTTGAAGGATAATTTAACACCCAGGAACTCTTTTCACTCTGCCTAGGTTTTGCATTCCACTTAGTAGCAGAAGGAGCCTGAAAATTTATGATGATTTACTTATAGAACAAATAACCGAAGCCTTTTAAGTCTTGACCTTATGATGTCTTTGGGTACAACATTTTCTGAGAAATGTTATAAAACATATGGTCTGATTTTTTTCACAACAGTCCTTCTGACAGTTTTGCTCAAAATATATAAAGATCAGAAAAGGCATGATACCTTTTGCATAGAAAAACATAGAAAAGTACATCATGACTATTATGACAACCCAATCATTCCTTTTAAATATCCTGGTAATTATATCTCTCTGTTTCAAATTAAAGCTGGCCAGGGATTAGTTCTCTGAGACTGTACGCATCAGTAATTGTCTGACTGTAGATGGTATTTTTTTTTTTTACTTTTTAAAATTAATTAATTAAAATTTTTTTCTTTACTTTTTTACATTAATTCACTATACATCATTACAGCATACAAAATTAATTTTCCATCCAAAATACACTGTATATTGGCTCAATCAAGCACATCAACATATGTGTTATCAACAAATAATTTTCCATTTCTTATGTCTTGTATATTTTGCCTTTTATTTTTTGCCATCCTTGATTCCTGATCCCTCACTCTCTACCATGTCCCACCCTCCTCCCACATTGTCCCTGGTATCCATGGTTGCTTTCTATGCCTTTCTCCCCATTTAATTGATTTGCTAATGGACTTAATTAGTCTAAATATTTGCAATAGCAAGCACAGCTGATATATATGTATACATGAACATATCTATCTATCTATCTATATATACATGAACCCAAGTCTGACTTTAGGCATAAACCTCAGTGAGTAGAATGAACATACTATAAAGTAGTACCTAGCTGGGGCTATATAGCTTACTGCAGTCATCAAATATGCATTTTTTAAAATTTCAATAAGCACAGTTTTAGTGTTTTTGTTTTTGTTTTTATCTCCTGAAACTTTTTTTTT
>NW_006203498.1:53628-54090 GCF_000334495.1 Tupaia belangeri chinensis
TCATATATATGTGTGTGTATATATATATATATATATATACATACACACACACACACATATATATATATATGTTTTTTATCCCATGTCTGACCCTCTGCCTTTTCCCACTCTCTTATTACACTATCTCTGCTGTCTACAGTTGTCTTCAATTCCTTTTCCCCCAACATTTTGTTGATCACACAATATCGTAAGTAATCTAACTACTTTCAATAGCAAATTCAGCTGAAGATTTCAAGAAAAGCAGTTTTTAACGGGTAAAGATATTTCCTTGAAATTTAAAGCCTAGAAACAGGTTATTATTCTGTTCAAATAGTAGGTATGTGAACCTATTGACAGCTCAAGACAGGACAAAAAACTGGTCAAAAAAGCTTAGAAGAAAAGCAGCAATATTTTAGTCAAGTCACAGAATGCTGTTTCATCAGTTCAGTCTCATGTACTTAATCTTTCTTCTGTTGTGGTTCA
>NW_006203498.1:55280-55889 GCF_000334495.1 Tupaia belangeri chinensis
TTCTGAATTCTTTATCAGACATTTCCATGATTTCCATTGAACTGTGTGTGGATGAAGAGGATTTATCCTTTTCCCTTGGAGGAGAGGTATTTTCCTTCTTTCCCATATTTCTTGTGATCCTGCAGTGATTTCTAGGTCTGACTGTAGACAGTTTTGAGAGCAAATAAGGCTACTAAAATGAACTTTTATTATATCATGCAATTTGCATTTAAAACACATTTCAGAAATCAAGCAGCATGGTATAATATGATACCTTTATATTTAAGCTTAAACAATAATATTTATGTAACAGAATTATGCATTGGTACATATTCATCTGTTATTTAATATTTTTAAATGTTTATATTTAAAATTTTCTTATGAAAAAGAAAGAGGGAGAGAAAGAGGCACCCCTAAGGCAGCTCAGTCTGTGAAAATCCTACAAACACTGCAGATAGCCAGGGATATGGGTGTATCCAATGTGTCTGCACAGCATCTCAGATAGACCTGTATGGTCAACAGGAAGCTTTTCCATATAGCTTTAGGAAAGCCTTTTGGCATTTTTGGCTGCTCCTCTACTGCCTGGTCCACTGTGGTTGGGGTTGTATCTATGTATTTTTATTTTTTTTT
>NW_006203498.1:56291-58655 GCF_000334495.1 Tupaia belangeri chinensis
GAAGGTCTAAAAATAATTAATTTTATTAATGCCATACTTTGAAGAAAAAGAGATGTTGATTGTGGTGTAAAGCAATATATACTTTTACGAATTATATTTTTTGTAACCCATTTACTCAAACGAATGTCAAAAATATTTTCTCTTTTGATTTTTAGACCTTCTCATATTTTATATTTTGTATTTATATCTGTGATCTATTTTGTGTTGGTGTTTACATATGATGTGAGCTAAGGTTTGATCATTATATTTGTCCCTAAGTAGATAGCTCATTATTCCTTCACTTTTTTTTTTTTTTTGTCTGAAGACATGTACACTTACCAGAGAAAGAAAGACAGTGAGAGAGAAAGTGAAAAATCAACCCCCAGGGGGATGACCATGCCACATTCCCTTCTCCTCTATTCTCGACAGTGGGTTCAGTTCCGGATCCTAGGGTTTCAAACCACCATGGAGCATGTGTTCCCAAAATTCCAGGAGAAGAATGTAAGAGAAGATATTAGGATGTGGCCATCTCTCCTGGGAGGTGATTTCTCACTTTCCCTTTCATTCTCTCTCTGTCTCTCTAGAGAGCAAATATATCCTATGTCAAAAATCATTCAAAGAAAAGCAAAAGATAAAGCTTCCCATTGTCCAGACATTATCCTAGCACCATTGTCAAAAATCAGCTTTTAGTATATACATGGATCTTTTATGGACTATCTAGTCTGTTCCACTTATCTCTGAATTGATCATTTCAGAATTATCCCTTGTTGGGTCCAGCAGATAGTGTAATGGTTACGTTCACTGGACTCCCAAGTAGTCCACCACAGTTCCAGTGCAGACACACTGGGTCCATGTGTGTGCATGCCCAGGATCCTGAGAGGAGAATGGATGAGTAGGGATTGCAGCATGGCCATCTCCCTGGTGTGTGTATGTGTGTGTGTGTGTGTGTGTGTGTGTGTGTGTGCATGTAGTGTGATTCCTTGCTTTCTGTCACCCCCCTGGGGGATGATTTCTCTTTCTGTCTGTCTCTGTAGTAAGCACATGCACCCTTTAACAAAAATCTCTTTCAAAAAAAGAAAACAAACACAATTATTCATCGTTTTCCTTATAGTAAATGCATAATATGTCTTAGGGTCAATTACTGTCCCGCTGAAAGTATTATTCTATTATGAAAAATATTTTATCTATTTACAGTCCTTCACATTTTCATATAAATTCTAGAGTATGTTTGACAATATTTATAAAGTACACGCTTGATTTTTCCAGTGAGATTCAAGTGAATATGTAGGTCAGTTCAGCAAAATGACAATTTCAAATATTGAGTATTATATTCCATGATGATATAAATTTCCATGTACTTATATCAAATTTCTCTCACCAATGTATGAGTCTTTACAGTATAATTCTCATATGTTTTGCCAATTTTTTCTAAACTTTCATACTTCTATTTGCTAAGTGTTGTTTGATTTTTTATAATTTCAAAATTAATTTGTCTACTAATAATATGTAAACAATTGATTTCTTACTTTCAGTAGCACAGCACTGTAAATTAGTGTAATAATTTCAGTAGTTATTTTCTTGTTAACTAAGGATATTCTTGTTAAAATTTATGATAATAACATAAAAGGTCACTTCCCATTTTCCTTTTCAATTTTAATGGATTTCCTCTCAGTTGCATTGTCTAGAACCTCTTGCATGGAGTAGCAGGCATTCTTATTTAATTCTCAGGATCATCTTCAATATTCCATCATGAATTATAATTTTAGCTGCAGAAATTTTACATACACATTTTTTTCTTTTCACATTAAAACAGTTCACTTGTAATTCTGGCTTTGTAAGGAATGCATGACCAACAAAGCAGTCCCTGGATAATTTCCATTTGACTGTTGTATAATAATGATTTTAGATCTCATCTTCTTATTTATTTTTTACAGATTTTAGTTTTATGGTCATGAAACACATTAGTATTTTCTTAAGGAATACCTGGAATATTCTCTTCTCATTTTCTGACAGAGTTTGTGTAATACTGCTGTGTCCTCCTAAAATATTTAATAAAATCCACTTTTAAGATCACTATAATGTAAAAGTCTGGAATTTTCTTTGCAGATATGTTTTGAAGATAAATTTATTGCTTTATAAAATATATGGCTATTCAGATTGTGTTTCCTTTGCACAGGACTTGTTATTTTTGTCATCCATCCTGGTTGAGTGTGTTGCAGTGAATAGTGTTTTTTATTATAATTTATATCTTTAGGATTTTCTGTTTATTTATTTATTTATTTTATTTCTTTTCTTTCAACTTTCTTTTTAACTTTCTAATTCTTTTTTAAAAGTATTACATATTTAATTTTATGTATTGTTATTTTTAAATTTTGCTATAGGGGA
>NW_006203498.1:59134-59555 GCF_000334495.1 Tupaia belangeri chinensis
TTTTTTTTTTGTTGTTGTTGTTGCCTTCAGTTTTTTGTAATTTCAGTAAATAAAAAATATATATGCTTATAGTAAATATGGTGAGAGACACTGTCTTCTTGTTATAGCAGAACATGGTGGTTTCTTTGGAAACAAATGGGAAATTAAATTTAAAATGATGCAATAAAAATAGACTTTAAACAAGAATCTTAAATATATAGCAGAATTAGAATACTTTTAGTAATTAGAGGCCATTGAGTTAATGAATTAACTCTCTGTAGCTCAGTTCTCTTAAAATTTCAAGGTAATTTAAAATTTATAAAACAAAAATACATGAACCCAGTGTAATATGTGACCAATATTATAATAAAGTACCTTTAAAGTTTTAAAATAAGTCTTTATTTAACTTAATTTTATTTATTTATTTTAATTTGACCAGAGA
>NW_006203498.1:59573-66570 GCF_000334495.1 Tupaia belangeri chinensis
AGAGAGAGAAAAAGTGAGAAACCAAGCCACCAGGTCCAGGACTCGAACTGTGGTCGGCCATGTGGGAGTCCAGTGCCCTTAGCCACCACACCACCTGCTGGACCCCTATAATAAAATTGTTTATGAGTGACATAACTTAGAGAAGCAGAAACATTCCTAAGTTCGGTATTATTATATTAGAATCATAATTTTTGGTGTTGTAATATTTAAAAATGGTATTAAAAATGAATAGAAATTGTATATTGATTTATTGCCTACATTTCAAAGGGATTTATCATATAATATCTCACTTGATGTGAAAAATTGAATGTAGGAAAATGTTTAAATAGTTGTCATTATTTCTAATTTAGAAATTACATCAATTCCCACTAGAGCAAATTAGTGACTAATTCAGTTGTAGATTATCAGTTTCTAATTTGTTTTCTAATTATTTTGTTAATTTTATTTTTTTCTTTCTTATTTTTTCAAAATACTCACCTACTAGAATATTTCACAAGAATTAAGAGAACCTCAGTGTGAGGGGAGAGATGGAGGTAAATACAAGGCAGAATAATGAGGATAGCATTTCCATACCAATCATTGCTAGAATGCACAGTATATGCTAATTATAATGTAAATTGTTATTCATTCATAATTGAATGTTTAGTCAGTGATTTGCATGCTGTAGATACCTGGGAAGAAAATAGAATATGAATATATTCCTTAGTCTTCTGATATTATTGGTTATACTAAAAACAAGAGATTTTGAGTCATACAGGCCTGAATTCAAATCTCAATAATGTATTATTTACATGTGATGTGGATTAGTCATACAACATTTTTAAATGGAAATTTAAATATAAGTAAAATATTTACACAGTTACCTCATGGCACCACTGTAAGAATAAATAAGCAAGTGTTGGCAAAAAAAAAAATCTAATACAATGTGTAGTTTGTATTGGTGGTGCTCACTGATTCTCCACTTTTATGTCACTGAAAGTTTGAAAACTCATGTTCAGATTCTAGTCTTTTCCTGAAATCCTGTATTTGAGCCTATCTTCAAGAAGCTATATGATTAAACGTAACCCTTAGATTCCAGAATATGAAGGATCTCTAAAAAGTTTGTGGAAGATGAGTATAATGAACAAGTTTTGCAAATATTTCAAAAAATTTGTACCATTTTAAAGTTACACATTAAATTTACTTTTATACAAACTTTTTGAATATCTCTTAAGAGGCTGGTAAGTGGTGTGGTGGTTAAGAGTCCTGGAATCCCATATGGTCAACAGTGGTTCGAGTTCAAGACTTGGCGACTTTCTCTCCCTCTCTCTCTTATCTCTCTCTCTCTGTCTCTCACTCTGCCCCTCTCTGGTCAAATTAAAATAAATTTATAAATAAAGTTAAATGAAATAATTCTTAAAAAAAGAATATCCCTTAAATGTTTACTTCCTCCTCTAAAAACATAGGAATGATACCATGGAGGTCACCAGTAGAAACAACTTTCAAATATTGAAAGACATGAAGAATAAAATATTTAGAAACTATTCTTTTGGGATCTCAGCAAGATTGTAAATGAACTTTAGGATATTATAAGAGAGAGAAGTGGGGAGATAATGTTGGGAGACAAGAGCATCCAGGGAAGATTTTAATAGTATAGAAAAATGTTTTAAAGAAATTGAGACTTATGTCATTTTTATAGAGTACTGAGGGAGAAAATAGGAAATACTAGGTAAAATTTCATTATGAAAGTTGTGAAGACAACTTTATGCTCAGACCAGAAAATCCTATGCCTTCAATTCCTGAATGAAATCATGTCTATTTATTTCACAAATTAAAAATAAAATGTAAAACTAATATTTGAGGTTTGATTAATATTTTTTTCTCTGTTTTTGGTCAATTTTTGGGGTTTATTTTATCTAGAAAGAAGAGAGAGACAGGCATCTTTGGTCACAAAAAGAAAAACAAAAAAATTTACCAAGTAAAATCACTCTCTCTAGTTTATGTATGCAATATAATTATGTAATAACTTCTAAAAAATAAGACAGTTTAAATCAACAAGTGAAAACATTCAATTTTTTAAAAAGTGACATAAAAAATAATTGAGAGAAAAAATACACCTGCCCGAAATTGTCAAATCAATTTCTCTAATTTTTTTTGAGAGGTTTTTGCTGTAGGGCGCATGCGCTCACCAGACAGACAGAGAGAGACAGAGAGACAGAAAGCAAGAAATCACCCCCCTAGGGAGGATGGCCATGCCACAATCCCTTCTCCTCCATTCTCCTCTCAGGATTTTGGGCACACATGCACACACGCCCAGCGTGAGTTTAAGCCACCGGGTCCGGGACTCGAACCGTAGTCGACTACATGGGAGTCCAGCGACATAGCAATTGCGCTAACTGCTGGCCCTTCAATTTCTCTAATTAATATTTTTATGAATTTATATTTAAACTTTATATCAACAGAATTATAGTCCGAATCTGACATTCTTCCTATTGAAGCTAAATAACAAAATATATATGCATGCATCTCATTCTAAAGACAAGAAAATAAAGGCATCCCTCTGCAGAACTAATTCTTTATAGTAATGTTTCTTATGAATTTTTATGTTTGAAGCTTTAAATTAAAAAAAAAAATTTGGAGAAGTTTTTGCTATAGGGCACGTGTGCTTGCCAGACAGACAGAGACAGAGAGACAGAAAGCAAGAAATCACCCCCTATGGAGGATGGCCACGCCACAATCCCTACTCCTCCATTCTCCTCTCAGGATCTTGGGCACGCACACACACACGCCCAGCGTGAGTTTTTTTATGCAAACAGGTCTGGGACTCGAACTGCGGTCAACTACATGGGAGTCCAGTGACATAGCCATTACGCTAACTACTGGTCCCCAAACTTCAAATTTTTTTGCAACAGTATAATATAAAATTTGAATGGTTTTCTAAGAATGATTAGTATTGGCTTTGAAAGTGTAGCATATTAATTTTATAGTTGGATACATTACAACTCATGTAGATGAAATGCCTTTATATTCTGAATTCTTTTTTTAATTTTATTTTATTATTCTTATTACTTTTTAAGAATTTATACATTATTTGGCTTATAAAGAGAATTTATCCAACCTGAAATTTATCTCAGACCAGTCCAGTTGCGCATACTATACACATTATTATTAACATGTAATAAACCATTTCTGTGTCCCACAAATGTCTTACCTCTCTGTTTTTTTCTCTCTTATTTTCTTCTCTATATTCTTCTTTTCTCCCACCCTCTTTCTACACTGTCTCCAGAGTCCTAAACTATTTCACTGCTGTTATATCCTCCAATCTTTCTACCGTAGAGTGTGGGCAGTCAATATATTATTAAGTGGAGACATACAGTATCTTACTTTCATAGCCTGCATTGCTTTACTACAATAAATCTTCCATATTCAATCACTTTCTATCAAATCCCAGGGCCTTACTGGTTTTTATGGCTAAATAATATTCCATAGAGTAGCTGGTTTTTATGGCTGAATAATATTTCATAGAGTATATGTGCCACACTTTTTCAATTCACTCATCTGTTTTTGTGTATTTGGATTGGTTCCATGTCTTAGCAATCATAAATAATACCACAATAAACAATGACGTGCAAGCACTTTTCTGATTGAGCACCCTCCTGAACTTTGAGTAGATACCTAGGAGTAGTATTCCTGGATAATGTGATATTTCTATTTGTAGGTCTTTGAGGAAGCTCCATATTGTTCTTCCCACCTCAGAGATGTGGTTTTAATCTTTGTCTCTGTTACTATCAACTATTTAAGGCCCAAGTCAAATCACTCTATATGAACTGACAAAATGCTCTCCCTTTTCTACAGTATTGTGACTCCAATGTTTAATCCCAGGATTTACAATCAGGAACAAGGATGTAATTGCAGCCCTGAGAAAATTATTACTCACAAAAAGAGGGTGAGGACTTTACAGGTCACTTCTACATATCTTTAATTTTTTTTTTAAATTTCAATTATTATTACTATTTATTTTTACATTCAATCACTATGTATTATTACAGCATACCAAATGCATTTTCCCATCTTGAATACACTGTAGGTTGGTTTAATCAAATATATTACCATACATATTATTATCAGCAGATAATTTTCCATTTATGTGTCCCTTAAATATTTTCCTTCTTCCTTTTATTCCTTGATTCCATCCATCTCACCCTCTCTTATTTCCTACCCTCCTCCCATGCAGTTTCTAGTATCTATAGTTGCTCTCCATGCCTTGTACAGTCCAGTCTTTCAGTCTCTGCTGTAGAGTACAGACATTCAATGTATATGGAGTGAGGGCATATAATGTCTTTCTTTCTTAGTCTGGCTTGCTTTGCTTAGCTCTAAATCTTCCATATTCATGCACTTTCTATCAAGTGCTAGGATATCATGGTTTCTTACAGCTAAGTAGTATGTAGTGTATATGTGCCACATTTTTTCAATCCATTCATCTATTCATGGATATGTGGGTTGGTTCCATGTTCTAGCTATTGTGAAGAATGTCCCAATAAACATAGATGTGTTTTCACAGTGAAGTGTATTCTTACCCTTTGAGGAGATACCCAAGAGTGAAAATGCTGTATCATATAATGATTCTATTTGTGAAGCTTTGAGGAATATCCTTATTTTTTCTCCACAGTAGTTTACATTTCCACCAACAGTGTAGGAGAGTTCCATTTTCACCACAGCCTTACCAGCACTTTTAACTCTTTATTTAATTGTTAAGAAGTTTTTGCCTTAGGGCGTGTGTGCTCACCAGAGATAAAGAGAGACAAACAAACCCTGTATGTTTCAAGCCACCAGGTTCAGGACATGAAACTTCAGCCACGTGGTAGTCTGCTATTCTATGTCCTGATTTCTACTCTTTATTTTTTAATCTTAGCTTTTCTGACTGAGTTTAAGTGGTTTTGATTTGTATCTTCCTTATAATAAGGGATGTTGAGCCATTTTTTTCATATGTTTTTTGGTTCTTCATGTGTCTTAGAGAGTTATCTGTTCAGCTCATTTGCCCCATGTTTTAATTGGGCCATTTTTTTTGCTTTATTTTGTTTTTCAGTTAGGTTTGCTTGAGTTCCTGTATATTCTTGTTAACAGTCTCTTAGTTTGCAAATATATTCTCCCATTCTTTGGGTTGTTGAGTCACTCTAATTATTTTCTCTTTTGCAGTGTAGATGTTTTTTAACCTGATGAAATCCTACTTCTCTATTTTTAGGCTTATTGCCTCTGTTTTAAAGTGTTATTTAAGAAGTCTTTGGATACTCTGTTGTCTCCAAGAATTTCCTCTGTGTTTTTCACCAAGAGTTTTATACTCTGAGGTCTTAAGTTGGATTTTTGATCCATTTGTGTTGATTTTTATTAGTGCTGAGAGATAGAAGTCCAGTTTCATCTTTCATCAGAAGGATACCCAGTTTTGCCAGTATCATTTGCCAAAGAGATTTTCTCTTCCCTACAGGATTGACTGGTGCCCTTTGTTAATAATCAGCTGAATGCATGTTTTGAGATTTATTTCTGGGATCTCTATTCTGTTCCATAGGTCCATGTATCTGTTTATGTGTCAATCCCATGCTATTTTGATTATCACAGCTTTGTAATATATTTTAAGGTCAGGGAATGAGAGGCCTCCTACTCCACTCTTTTGTATAGTATTGTTTTAGTAATGCAGGGTCTTTTATGATTTCAGACAAAGTCCATGATTTTTTATTTTAAATTTGTAAAGACTATCTCTACAGTAAAAGCAGTCATAAGAGGGAAGTTCATAGCAATTAGTGTGCACAAGAAAAAAGGGCAACCTAACATCATGCTGCAAGGAATTGCAAAAACACCAAAAAAGTTCAAAAAAATGCCAGGAATAATAAAGCTTTGAGCAGAAATAAATGAAATAGAAAATAAGAAATTATATAGAAAATAAATGAAAGCAAAAGCTGGTTCTTTGATAAACAAAAGTGACACAGCATTAGCTAGACTAATTAAGAACAAGAGAGAAATGAACCAGATAAATAAAATTTGCAATTAATCAGGCAACAGACATAACAGAAATACAAAACATCATTAGAGGATACTATGAGTGACTATATGCCAACAAGCAAAAAAACCTGGATGAGATGGAAAAATTTCTGGAGACATATAATCTATCAAGATTGACTCAGGAGGACATTGAAAACCTGAATAGACCTATAACAATAAATGAGATTGAATCAGTAATAACATTCAAACAAAGAAAAGTCTAGGTCCCAATGAATTCTCTGCTAAATTTTACAAAACGTTTAAAGAAGAGGTAACTCCCATTCTATTTGCACTGTTTCTAGAGACCCAAAAAGAAGGAACCCTTCCAAATCCATTCTATGAAGCCTCCTTTATCCTCATTCCTGAAATGGGTAAGGATACGAAAAAAAGAAACACTACAGACCTATATCTCTGATGAATATAGATGCAAAATTCTTTTTTTTCTTTTTTTTTTTTTGAGAGGTTTTTCCTTATTGGGCATGTGCGCTTGCCAGAAAGACAGAGACAGAGAGATAGAAATGGCCATGCCACAATCCCTTCTCCTCCATTCTCCTCTTGGGATCCTGGGCACACACGGACATGCACCCGGCATGAGTTTAAGCCACCGGTTCTGGGACTCGAACCACGGTCGACTACGTGGGAGTTCAGCAACATAGACATTACACTAACTGCTGGTCCCTAGATTCAAAATTCTAAACAACATACTAGCTAACCATATTCAACAGCATATTAAAAAGGTTACTCATGATGACAAGATAGGCTTTATTCCAGGGATTCAAGGGTGGTTCAACCTATGCAAAACTGTAAATGTAATGCACCATATTAACAGAAAGGAAAAAAGAAAGAAAGAAAGAGAAAGAAAGAAAGAAGAATGGTAAAAAACATATAATCATTTCAATTGATGCAGAGAAAGAATTTGAGAAAATACAACATCCTTCCATGATTAAGACTCTCAGTAAAATTGGCATAGAAGGATCATTTCTCA
>NW_006203498.1:67259-68196 GCF_000334495.1 Tupaia belangeri chinensis
ATCAAATGGTGCTGGAAAAACTGGGTATCCACCTGCAGAAAGAGGAATCTTAACCCCTGTCTGGCACCATTAACAAAAATCAAAGATCTAAACCTAAGACCACAAACTATAAAACTACTGGTGTAAAACACTGAGAAAATTCTGGGAGACATTGGGGTAGGCTAAGATTTCATAAGACCCCCGAAAGCATAGGCAATAATCCCTCAAATAGACAGGTGGGATTACATCAGATTACAAAATTTCTGCACAGCAAAGGACACTGTAATTAGTTTAAATTGACAAGCTTCAGAATGGGAGAGAATTTTTGTTAAGTGTGCCTCAGATAAGGGACTGATGAGCAGAATACACAGGGAACTCAAGCAGTTTACCCAGAAGAAAAAGATTAGCCCAACTAAAAGATGGGAAAATGAGCTGAATAAGCAACTCTCTAAGGCAAACATATGAATAGCAAAAAAGCATATGTAGAAATGCTCAACATCCCTTATCATAAGGGAGATGGAGATCGAGACCACATTGAGATACCATCTAATCCCAGTCAGAATAGTGAAGATTTATATATATATATATATGCTGTAGATGATGTGTTGAAAGGGGAACACTTCTACTCTGTTGATGTGAATGTAAATTGGCTTAGCCACTGTCGAAAACAATATGGAGGATCCTCATAGACCTTCAAAAAACTGCCATATGATACAGCAATTCCACTCCTGGATATTTACCCAAAAGACAGGAGAATGCTCAATTGGAAAAGTGCTTGCACATCTATATTTATTGTAGCATTATGCACAATTGCTAAGATATGGATCCAACCCTAATGTCCACAAACAGATGAATGAATGGAAAAAGTGTGGCACATGTACTCCCTGGAATACTACTCAACCATAAGAAACAACAAAGCCCTAAAATTTGATAGAAAGTGGACAAATGTGGAAGATTT
>NW_006203498.1:68303-68566 GCF_000334495.1 Tupaia belangeri chinensis
GGGAGCGCGAGCACATCACAGTGAAAATCTCTCAAAAAAAAAAAAAAAAGGACATGAAAAGTTCTGGACACCAGGAAGACTGAGGCTGCAGGCCCAAACCCTCCGAACCTTCACGCATCTTCAGCGTTCCTCCTCCTTGGATCCCAGATTGGTTGTCTGGGACTTTAAGGTGAACTCCCACCCCCCCCCACCAGCAATCCGGATCGACCTGGCCAGTAGTTCCAGACACCAAGTCCTATCACTCATCTTCTGACCCTTTTCCA
>NW_006203499.1:0-3650 GCF_000334495.1 Tupaia belangeri chinensis
CTTTATGGAATTCCAAACAAAGTTCATCTCCTACTCAATTCCTAAGTTAAAGCAGATCACACGACATAACTTATAACTTCTGCAAAGGTAGGACGAGTTCCTAATGATATTGGCCTCCTAAGTCGGCCATGTGTAAAACCAAATCATACAGGGGCCAGTGCGTGGTGTAATGGTTAAGGCATTGGACTTCCTTCCATATTACCGACCATGGTTTGAGTCCCAGATCTGATAGCTTGAAATTCACACCAGGCACAATTACTGGCTTTTATAGCAAAAGGTTTTATAGCAGACAAACATGGTTCCCTCCCTTGATGAAGAGGAAATAGCTTTTGCTGTGGCTGGCTGGAGCTGTATCTTCAACTGAGTACTTTGTACTTTCAGGGAAACTAGCAAAGGCAAGTACTTAGAGCACAGTTGAAGTCAGGTTGGCAAAAGATGCAAACATGGCTCTCTCGAGGCAGGGGAGTTCACAGAGGGGAGGGATAAGGACTGGATTCAACTGATGTCTAACCTGGACTCAGGGGAACAATCAATGAGCAGGAAAATGTTTATTTCTGCCCAGACCAGTGTCCACAAGGGAAATCAGGCAGTCAGGCTTTAGATTAATAAGAAGGAAATGTGCCGCATGTACAGCTACAGGGACCTGTAAAGATCTCTCCTATTTTTATCAGACTGTGCAGCCTTGAGCTGGCTGGAACATGGTTGCTGCTTTTGCCGTCCGAAGTCAGACTATGGGACCAGTGCTTCACTCTGTCCTTTTGTCCTGCTGGAGACAAAGCTTCAGTCTTCATTATTTAGACTCTTGCAAAGGAATGTAGATGCCTAAAGATAAAATATATTTTCAGGTGAGTCTGAGAGCCTGGCTGAAAAGGTTCAGAGAATGGAAGCTGAGAATGTTTTCAAAAGGTCACCTAAGAGCCCAGTAAACAGCCCAGAGCCCAGAGATCACTGTGTTTGCTTAGAGGATGAATTTGTATTGGATTTATTTAGTATGTTAAAAATAGAAGTGTCAGAACCAGCACATGTTGTGGTGGTTAAGGCGCTGGACTCCAACTTGGGTTGACTGCAGTTTAAGTCCCAGACCTGGGGTCTGAAAATCACAGCAGGTACATGTGCATGCATGCCCAAGAACCCAGAAGACTAGAGAGAAGGGATTCAGTGTGGCCATCCTACCTGAGGGAATGCTTTCTCTCTCTCTCTCCTCTCTCTCTCTCTTTCTTTCTCTCTCACTCCCTCCGTCCCGCCCTCTCCAGTGAGGCTTGTCCTATGGCAAAAAATAATCTAAGTGTCTCATTGCCTGTTGGCCTTTCGGCTAACATCAAGTGGCACCTGTTCTATTCGGTTTAATATCTGTAACATACTCTATTCAGGGACAATATATTAAATCAGGTTTTGGAGTAGGGAGATGAAATGGGGGGCTTTCATCATCCAATCCACGCATTGACCTGGTATTACAACACCTCCAGGAGTGTTGCACCCCCTTTGAGGGATTAAAAAGAATTACCCAGGGGTCAGCAAGTGGTGTTTAAGGAGCTGTTTTCCCATATGGTTGACTGTAGTTCAGGTCCCAGACCCAGTGGATTGAAAGACACACCAAGTATCCCCCAAATCCCAAGAGTACTTAGAAGGGATTGCACTGGGCAGTGATTTCTCACTTTCCCTCTCACTGTCTCTGTCTGACAAGCATACACTCCCCATAGCAAAAACCTAAAATGAAAAAAATGTTTTAGACTACAATGCACGGATAAGATTAAAAGAAGTATTTGATGAGACTGAGGAAGGAGTAAGAAGAGTTAAGTGGTTTCAGTAAAATTAGGGCATGTCGGGGCCAGCATCCCTCCAAATCAGATACTCAGTTTTCTTACTCCTTCCTGAAAACCCCCATAGGCATGTTCTTATTATTTATTTATTTATTTTTTAGTGGTCTTTGCCTTAGGACACTTGTGCTACTCAGAGAGACAGAGACAGTGAGACATCACTTCCGGGAGATGGTGGCCACACCATAATCCCTTCTCCTCCATTCTCCTGGGATTCTGAGCAAACATGAACACAGGCCTAACAAGAATTTTCAAGCCACCAGGTCTGGGACTCACATTGTGGTCAGTCATGTGGGAGTCCAGTGCCATAACCACTACGTTACCTGCTGGCCCAAAGCGGGGCTTCTATGTATTAGGTTCTCTTGATTTTATTCTTTCAAAGAAATCATTGGAGTTTTTTTTTGCTAAGTTTACCATTTATTATTTCCTATGATAGCTAGCTAGTTACCTTTCTCATAAATAGATGATAGATGATAGATAGATTGATAGATAGAGATATTTTATGGGATAATATATGAAACTATTAAGTTGGTATGTCCAAGTCTACCAGTTGTTCAACTTGCAGAGTCATCTCCCTCAAGTACATTTTTTTAAAATTAAATAATGCACAAGCTTGAGAGAGAGACAGAGAGAGAGAGAGAGAGAGAATGAGAAGTCACCCCCTAGGGGAGATGACCACACCACAATCCCTTCTCCTCCATTCACCTCTAGGGACTTTGGGCATGCACACACGCATGCCGAGTGTCATTTTTAAGCCACCGAATCTGAGACTCAGCCACACGGTTTGCCATGTAGGATGCAGTGCTTTAACCCCCATGTCATCTGTTGCCCCTCCCTCTTGTTTTTAAACTTAACAACTTCTGCATCATCAATAGTGATTGTATTTTTGTACATTTCACTATTTTATTGCATTGGCAGAAAAGGGATTATGCATATTTGCATAGAAAAATCACAAAAAAAGAAAATCATGATTATTTTAACTGCTCAATACTTCACATTACTCCTATTCCTACTATCCTTTTGCCTTTTGTAGATGAATTGAATTTTTAAAACAGAAACAGTGACCTCTCTATCCTGGGGAAAATATTCTTTTGCATTCATCTGAAAGTCACTCAGCGGTCCTCCCTATGACCATTACTTGGATGGCCTATAACATGACAGATTCTCAATCTGTGTTACTCAAATGCATTATACCATTGTTTAATGGTCATTCAGTGGCATGGTGGCTAAAGTGACTGGATCCCACATGGCCAACTGTGTGGTTTGAGTCTTGAATCAGGTGGCTAGAGAATTACAAAGGGGGTGTGTGTGTGTGCCCCAAATCCTAATGGGAGAATGCAGGAAAAGAGACTGTGGTGTGGCCATCCTTCATGAGAGGTGTTTTCTCCCTTTCTCCCTCTTTTGTCCTTCTCCAAAAAGCCTGAGCACCCTCTGGAAAATTAAATGAATAAATAAATAAATAAAAACTGTACAATGTCTGACCTTTAGGGAAAGGTTGACAAGAAGACAGGAATTCCCAATCTGATGTAGTGTATGAAGAAAGGATCAGATCTGTACCCAAAATGTAGAAATCAATTTCTTGACTCCAAAACATAAATTGTAGCATTTTACATGTGTGCATTACACTCTTTTGAGTGAAAAACAGCCATGTTGCTTTTCTCTTTCCTGGTAGTTATCTCTGCCACATGGAACCAAGGAACAATACAGAAATTTCAGAATTCCTTCTTCTGGGTCTTTCAGAGGAACCAGAATTGCAACCCCTCATATTTGGGCTTTTCCTCTCCATGTACCTGATCACTGTGTGTGGAAACCTGCTCATCATCCTGGCCACCA
>NW_006203499.1:3894-7476 GCF_000334495.1 Tupaia belangeri chinensis
CCCCTGCACTACACAGTCATCATGCACCCCTGGCTTTGTGTGGTGCTGGTTCTGGTGTCCTGGATCGTGAGTGTCTTGTATTCCTTGTTACAGAGCTTAATGTTGTTACGGCTGTCCTTCCGTACACATACCCAAATCCCCCACTTTTTCTGTGAATTTAATCAGGTGATCCACCTTGCCTGTTCTGACACCTTTATTAATGATATTTTCATGTATTTGGGAGCCATATTCCTGGCTGGTGGTCCCTTCACTGGGATCGTTTACTCTTACTGTAAGATAGTTTCCTCCATACGTAAAATCTCATCAGCTCAGGGGAAATACAAAGCGTTTTCCACCTGTGCCTCTCACCTCTCCGTTGTCTTCTTATTTTATTGTACAGTCTTAGGTGTATACCTTAGTTCTGCTGCGACCCACAGCCCACACTCAAGTGCAGCAGCCTCGGTGATGTACAATGTGGTCACCCCCATGCTGAACCCCTTCATCTACAGTCTGAGGAATAAAGACATAAAGAGGGCTCTGAGAAGACTCACTGGGAGGGAAATTGTTGTAGAATGAAGTGTCCTAGGACTGAAGAAGTGTCCTTCCTAGCAGAGTTCACAGCGTCAGAATCAGAAATGCTGACAATCTGATCATACTACAGAAGTGGAACTTGTTCCTTCTAATCATCTCCAGTAACTTACATGACTCGGATTTCAACTTCTTTATACAGTTTAAGAAAACTGCATTAGTAAATTTTGTGCTCTGTGAACAAAATTTTCCCTTTGTTCATTTTTGTTTTTACACGTTTATCCTACTCATAAATCATAAAGATTTGGAAACCTTCACAGAATTTATGGAACAACATGAATTTCTGAGGAATACTTTCTTCTCAAATGACATACACCTGTTAATTTTCCTTTTTGCTATTAAAATAATCTTCTGTTGTACTTCCATGATGACAAAATAAACACACTTGTCAATAGGGTCAATTATATGAGTGTATAATACATGAAACTCTGACCCCAGAATCTTCCAGATATGTGTCCTTCATTCCTTTATATCTCTACCTTAATTGTTCCAAACATAGAGTTTAACACATTGATTTGCTTTATAATTTGTCATCTGCATTTTTACTATTCTCTTTCATCGAGAGCTCTGTGTCCTATGTAGCCACTGGCAAAAATAAAATATTTTCTATCTATAGACACCCTCCTTTACATACCCAGGTATTTCTTCTTTTCCACCTTGTTTTTCTAGACATTTCTTTCACCTCCACCACCATTCCAAAGATGTTGGATATCCAGCCACAGGGCAAAGCCATAGCTTAAGGAGGCAGCATCACCCAGATGTCCCTTCCCATACTCTTTGCAGGGGTAGACAAATTTCTTCTCACTGTGGTAGCCTAGAACCAGTATGTGGACATCTGTCACCCCCTGTGAGCTACTGTCATGATGAGCTCCCACTTCCAAACACTACTACTTCAGTGGCCATGGATTATGAGTGTCCTTACTTTGTTGTTACATAATTTAATTGTTCTGTGGCTGTTCTTCTGTACACACCAAAAAAGCTCCCATTAAGGCCAGCAGGTTGCATAGTGGTTAAAGCACTGGATTCCCACTTGGCCAACTATGGTTTAAGTCTTAAATCTGGTGGCTAGAAACTCATCCCGGGTGCATGTGCAAGCAGGTCCAAAAATCCCAGGAGGACAATGGAGTAGAAAGGATTGTAGGATGGCTATAATCCTTGGTGGGCGATTTCTCATTTCCCCCCTCAACCATCTCTGTCTTTCTCCACTCTGGCAAGTACACATGCCCTACAGGGGAAAAAAAAAAAAAAACAACTTCACAAAAGAAGATCCCCTATTTTTTCTGTGAATTTATACAGATAGTCCACCTTACCTATTTGTCATTTCTTTCAATAACATGGACATGTATTTTGCATCTGTGTTTTGGAGGCGCAGAACCCTCACTGGGATCCTTTACTCTTCCTGTAGGATAGTTTTCTCCATATGAGCAATCTCAGCAGTCCAGGGGAAGTGAAAAGAATTTTCCACCTGTGCCCCTCACCTCTCAGTTGTCTCCTTATTTTACTGTACAGTCCCTGATGTGTGTCTTAGTGCTGGGCTACCCACATCTCACAGACAATGCAGTAGCCTCTGTAATGAACACTGTAGTCAACCCCATGCTAAACCCCTTCACGGCCAACTGTGTGGTTTGAGTCCTGGAACCAGGGTCTTGAAAATCACACTGGGCTGGACCAGCAAGTAACATGGTGGTTAAGGTGCTGGACTCCCACATGGCAGACCATAGTTCAGTCCTGCCATATGGCGATCTGTTTTCTCACTTTTCCTCTCTCTCTTTCTTTCTTTCTCTCTCTCTCTCTCTCTCTCTCTCTCGAGTGCATGTGTTCTATAGCAAATTTAATAATAATATTAAATCATTAATTTTTAAAACAGTAAAAAAATACACTGGGTACATGGTAATGCATCCACAAAATCCCAAAAGGAGAATGGAGCGAGAAGGGAATGCCATGTTGTCATCCCCACTAGGGAATAATTTCTGTTTTTCTCTCTCTCTCTTGTCTCTCTCTGGTGAGTGTATGCACCCAACAGCAAAAACTAAAACATAAACAATAATAATAATAAAATACAAAACTTTCCAAAAGCAACCACTATATCCATCTAGTTTAAGACTGGAGACTAAAGAAAATAGAAGAGATATTTATAGCTCAATTTATCTGCTCATTTCACACATCTCCCTTTTATTTTTTTTGTTTTGAAGGTGGTTTTTTGTTTGTTTGTTTGTTTTTGTTTTGTTTTGCCATAAGGTGTTTGTACCTGTTGGAGACAGACAGTTAGATGGAAAGTGAGAAATCACCCCTCTCGGTGGAAATGACCAGACAGACCACAGTTCATTCTCCTCCATTCTCCTCCTGATATTTTCATCATTTGCGCACACATGCCTAGTGGGATTTCTTAGCCATCAGGTCTGGGACTTGAACCACCATTGACCACGTGTGAGTCAAGCACCTTAACTACCACACCACCTACTGGCCCTGATTGTTCACTTGCTACTCCAACACAGACTACCTGATCTTCCTTGTGGACACTGCCCTTCTGTGCACTGGAGAAGGCAGTGTCCTTGTCTCCACCCACCAAGTACAGTAGCACCTCTCCTGTGGTCATAACCAGAAGTTTCATTGCCAAGTGTCTCCTGAAGGTACAGACACTCTGCTTGAGAACTAATAGCTTAGGGCATAGGACCAGAAAACCTCTTTATGGAATTCCAAACAAAGTTCATCTCCAATCAATTCCTAACTTTGGGCAGATCACACGACATAACTTATAACTTCTGCAAAGGTAGGATGAGTTCTTAATGATATTGGCCTCATATGTCGGTCATGTGTAAAACCAAATCATACAGGGGCCAGTGCGTGGTGTAATGGTTAAGGCACTGGACTTCCATATGACCGACCATGGTTTGAGTCCCAGATCTGATAGCTTGAAATTCACACCAGGCACAATTACTGGCTTTTATAGCAAAAGGTTTTAAAGCAGACAAACATGGTTCCCTCCCTTGATGAAGAGGAAATAGCTTTTGCTGT
>NW_006203499.1:8741-15892 GCF_000334495.1 Tupaia belangeri chinensis
TTCTCGGTTTCCCTCCCTTCCGTTTGCTTCTATCGGTGAGTGTATAGACCCTAGAGAAAAAACTGAAATATAAATAATAATTATAACAATAATTATAATTAATAATAAAAGAAAATAGCAGAATTTCTGAAAGCAACCACTATATTCCATCCAGTCCAAGACTGGGTACTCTAATGAAAATAGAAGAGATATTTATTTTTTCATATTTATTTATTCTCCCTTTATTTGTTCATTTCACACATCCCCCTTTCATTTTTTTATTTTGTTTTGGTTGTTGTCGTTCATTTGTTTTTGCCATTGGATATGTGTACTTGTTGGAGAGAGACAATGAGAGGGAAAGTTTCTTCTCCTCCATTCTCCTCCTGGGATTTTCAACATGCACACACCCTTGCCCAGTGGGATTTCTAAGTCATCAGTTCTGGGAACTGAAACACCATTGGCCATGTGGGAGTCAAGCACCTTAACCACCACACCACCTACTAGCCCTGATTTCCCTCTTGCTACTCCAAACGCAGACTACCTGATCTCCCTTGGGGACACTGCTCTTCTGTGCACTGTAATAGACAGTGTCCTTGCCCCCACCCCCTAACTCCAAGTAGCCTTTCCCCCACTAAATACCAGTAGCACTTCCCCAGTGGTGACAACCAGAAGTTTCACCAGACATTGCCAAGTATCTCCTGAAGGTATAGTCACTCTGACTGAGAACTACTTGCCTAGGGCATAAGACTTGAAAACTTCTTTACGGAATTCCAACCAAAGCTCATCCCCTACTCCATGCCTAAGTGTGGACAGATCACACCACATAGCTGAATCTCATTTCTGCAAAGGTAGGACAAGTTCCAAAGGTATTGGCCTCATATATCAGCCTTGTGTAAAATCAAATGATAGTGGGGCCAGCAGGTAGCGTAGTGGTTACAGCTCTGAACTCCCACATGGCCAACCATGGTTTGACCTGATGGCTTGAAACTCATGCCAGGCACAATCGTTGGCCTCCTATACAAGGTTTTATAGCTGATGAACATGGTTCTCTACCTTGATGAAAACAGCATAGCATTTTGCTGTATCTAGCTGGAGCTCTAGCCCCAAGAAGGTGCGTGTGTGTTCCAAGGGAACTAGCAAAGGCAAGTAATTTGCAGCACATATTAACTTAGGTTGGCAAAGGTGGTAACATGGATCTGTAGAGGCAGAGGAGTCCACCGAGAGGGAGGAATGGAAATTGGATTCACCTAGTCTCATGGGAACAATCCATGAGCAGGAAAATATTTCTTTCTGCCCAGACAAGTGTCCACAAGAGAAATCAGGTAGTCAGGATCTAGATTAATAAGGAAATGTGCCAAATGCACAGATAAAGGGACCTGTAAATATCTCTCCGATTTTCATCAGAGTTCGAAGCCTTGAGCTGGCTGGAACATGGCTGTTGTTTTTGCAGTCTTCAGTTAGACTAGGGGACGAATGCTTCACTCTGTCCTTCCGTCTTTCCAGGGACAGAGCTTCAGTCTTTGTTATTTAGACTCCTGCGAAAGAATGCAGATGTCTGTGAAATGAACTTATTTTTAGGGACCACATCCAGGTGAGCCTGAGAGCCTTGCAGAAAAGGTTGAGGGAGAACAGAAACTGAGAACCTTTACCCAACGTCACCTGAAAATCAAATAAATCAAACCCAGAGCCAAGAGATCACCATTTGCTTGGCTGACAACTAATTTGTCATTGATTTATTTCATATGTTAAAAATAGAAACATTGGGGCCAGCATATGGTGTGGTGGTTAAGGCACTGGACTCCCATATGGCCAACCATTGTTCACGTTCCAGACCTGGCAGCTTGAAAACCATGCCAGGCACATGTGTGTCCAAGATCCGAGGAAGAGAGTGGAGGAGGAGGTAGCATGGTGTTGCCATCCACTCTGGGCTCTGTGAGTCGTCTCCTTGCTGGTTATAATTTCCAAGAGAGAAAAAGCACTTGGGCTTTGTGAACCCACCCTGACTCAGCAATAAACAACCTGACACCAGCGCTTTGGGTCTTTTTCCAACTCTCTCCACCCTTTGGAGGAGAAAAGAACCTCATAAACCAATATAATCAATAGATTTTTTTTGCAGCTATGACATGAAAATTCTAAACTTTATTGTAAACAGTGCAGCAACTTCTGGGTAGCATTTAGCTGTCAGTAACAGAAAGCTAAACTGAAATAGTAACTAATGTGTTAAGAGATCCTTAAGTGTAAACTGGGACCAGCAAGTGGAATGGTGGCTAAGGTGCTGGACTCCCACATGGCTGACTGTGGTTTGAGTCCTGGACTTGGTGGCTTGAATTCAACATATGGGCATGCACACATGTGTGCCCCAAATCCCAGGAAGGGAATGGAGGAGGGAGATTGTGGCATAGCTATCTCCCCAAGGGAGTGATTTCTCACGTTCCCTCTCACTATCGCTCTGTCGAGAAAAAAAAAAAAAAAGAAAGGAAAAAAAGAGACATTACAACGGATACCACAGATATACAAAGATCATATGAGATTACTATGAACAATCAACTGGCAACAAATTGGATAAGCTAGAAGAAATAGACAATTCCTGGGCACATGGCCTCTGTGGTTGAAAAATAAGCCAAGCACACGTGTATGCATGCCAAAAGTGCTGACGGAATGGAGAAACAGAAAAAAAAATGAATTGTTATGTGACCATACTCTGCTTAAACATATCTCTTGTAATTCACAAATATTTTATAAATAAAGAATTAAATGATTGCTTAATCTTATTATAAGTATGCTTCTTTTTTTTCCCAAGTTTTTGCCAGAGGGCAAGTGTACTCACTGGAGAGAGACAGAGAGAGGGAAAGTAAGAAATCACCCCCAGGGAGGATGGCCACACCACAATCCTTTCCCCTCCATTCTCCTGTTGGGATTTTGGGCACACACACACACAAGCACCTGGCATGAGTTTTATGCCACAGGGTCTGGGACTCAAACCCGGGTCAACCATGTGGGAGTCCAATGCCTCAACTGCCATGCCACCTATTGTCCCTATAAGTGTGAAATTTTTCATTGTATTTGAAAAAGTATCGTGAAGCCAAGAGCAATACCCAGGATTTTTATATTAAGGAAACAGAGGTACAAGATGTGGTTCCCAGCAGTTAGCGTAATGACTATGTCGCTGGACTCCCACGTAGTCAACCACGGTTTGCATCCCGGACCCGGTGGCTTAAAACCCACGCTGGGCACGGCTGCCAGGTGGCATGGTAGTTAAGTCACTGAACTCATACATGCCTGATCAGGATTTGAATTCTGGACCTGGTGGCTTGCCTTTTCACTTTCCTTTCTCTCTCTGTCTGTCTATGGTCGGGTTAAAAAATAAAATCACCGAGACTGGCAAGTGGCGTGGTGGTTAAAGGTGCAGGATTCCCACATGGCCAACAACAGTTCAAGTCCCAAACCTGGAGGCTTGCTTTATCGCTTTCCTTTTCTCTCTCTTGCCTGGTGGCAGGGTAGATAAGGGACTGAACTCCTACATGCCTGACCAGGATTTGAGTTCTGGACCTGGTGGCTTGTTTTTTCACTTTCTTTTCTCTCTCTGTCTCTCTATGGTCAGGTTAAAAAAATAAAATCATCGAGACCAGCAAGTGGTTAAAGGTGCAGGATTCCCACATGGCCAACAACAGTTCAAGTCCCAAACCTGGAGGCTTGCTTTATCGCTTTCCTTTTTTCTCTCTCTCTCTGTCTCTGTCTGGTCAAATTAAAAAATAATAATCATCATCATCAGTGGACTTAAATAAATAAATAATTCTTTTTAAAATTTTTTAAAATAAAATCATCAAAATAAAATAATTCTTTTTTTAAAAAAATGTTTGGAGATATCAAACTACCACAAGCCAATGCTTTGGAGATCCAAAAGACCTGGTCAAGACAGATTTCCTGATTAAATGATGGCTTAATCTTATTATAAGTATGTTTCTTTTTTTTCCCAAGTTTTTGCCATAGGGCAAGTGCACTCACTGGAGAGAGACAGAGAGAAAGTGAGAAATCACCCCCAGGGGGGGATGGCCACACCACAATCCTTTCTCCTCCATTCTCCTGTTGGGATTTTGGGCACACACACACACAAGCACCTGGCATGAGTTTTATGCCACAGGGTCTGGGACTCAAACCCGGGTCAACCATGTGGGAGTCCAATGCCTCAACTGCCATGCCACCTATTGTCCCTATAAGTATGAAATTTTTCATTGTATTTGAAAAAGTATCATGAAGCCAAAAGCAATACCCAGGATTTTTATATTAATGAAACAGAGGTATAGGATGTGGTTCCCCCTGGTTTGGTATTAAGGAATCATGGTTCACCACTTTGTTCAAAAGAAGTATAGCAATTTCTTGGAGGGGCTGCCAGGTGGCATGGTAGTTAAGTCACTGAACTCATACATGCCTGATCAGGATTTGAATTCTGGACCTGGTGGCTTGCCTTTTCACTTTCCTTTCTCTCTCTGTCTGTCTATGGTCGGGTTAAAAAATAAAATAACCGAGACTGGCAAGTGGCGTGGTGGTTAAAGGTGCAGGATTCCCACATGGCCAACAACAGTTCAAGTCCCAAACCTGGAGGCTTGCTTTATCGCTTTCCTTTTCTCTCTCTCTCTCTCTGTCTCTGTCTGGTCAAATTAAAAAAAATAATCATCATCATCAGTGGACTTAAATAAATAAATAATTCTTTTTAAAATTTTTAAAAATAAAATCATCAAAATAAAATAATTCTTTTTTTAAAAAAAAAATTTTGAGATATCAAGATCTGAGTTACTACCACAAGCCAACGTTTTGGCGATCCAAAAGACCTGGTCAAGACAGATTTCCTCAATTCAAGACCTTAGAGAAAAATCTAAGTCAGGACTGATCAAAGGTGTTGGGAGGTTAGACTTCTGGGAGACAGGTGAGTTCATGCAGAAGGAAGAATTAAAGCCAGATTCCCCGGACATTTAATCTGGTGTCTTGGGAACATAGAATACACATGAAGAAAATTTCCTTGGGAGCAGAGCAATGTCTCCCAGGGAAATGACATGCTCAGAGTTAGGATAACATCAGGAAATATGTCTCGTGGGCAGATCCAGGGAGATGTAAATACCTGCTCTGCTGTCTCTTAGTACGAGCAAGCTTGGGCTGTGAGGGACAGAGTTGTTTCTTTTAAAGTCCTAATCTGGGTCAGGCACTTATGTTTGGCTCCTTCCTGTCATCCTGTCTCCAGACAGGGTTTCAGTCTCCATCATCAACTGTCCTGGGAGGAATTCAAGTCTCCACACACTGTCCTTTCTTCCAGAAAACTCATCGAGGTGAGTGTAAAGGCCCAGAAGTTACTGCAGGAAAAGGACAGAGAGAATGGATACCATGAATATCTCCCGGAGGTCACCTGAGAGCTTAGCCCAGACCCAAGAGTTTGATGTAATTATTTACTTGCTTTCTTGATGAATGAATTTATTCATGTATTTATCTGATTCTCAAAAGTTATTGAGCATTGCAGTTCAGCGATGGAGAGTAATTACGGACAATTAATAATGGTCTTGGAGCTCCCGTTGGAAGAGAGAGGGGGAAGCTTAAAGTGATTCTAGTCAAAGTAGAGCGTTTGGGAACCAGCAGATGACATAATGGTTATAGCACTGGACTCCCATGTAGTCAACCATGCTTCAAGTCCTGGATCTGGAAGCTTAAAACACACACACTCTGTGTGTGTGTGTGTGTGTGATGTCCTGGATCTGTGTGTGTGTGTGTGTGTGTGTGTGTGTGTGTGTGTGTGCCCAAAATCCTAAGAGGAGAATGAAGGAGAAGGGTTTGTGACATGGCTGGCCCCCCAGGGAGTGATTTCTGATTTCTTGCTTTCTGTCTCTCTGTCTCTTCAGTGAGTATACATGCTCTATAGCAAAAATCTCTTTTTAAAAATGTAGAACATTTGGGAACCAGCAGTTAGCGTAATGGCTATGTTGCTGGACTCCCACATAGTCAACATCGGTTCGCGTCCTGGACCCAGTGGCTTAAAACTCATGCCAGGCGCATGTGCGTGCTTGCCCAAGATCCCGAGAGGAGAACGGAGGAGAAGGGATTGCAGTGTGACCATTCCCCCTGGGGGGGTGATTTCTCGCTTTCTGTCTCTCTGTCTCTGTCTGTCTGGCAAGTGCACGCACCCTATAGCAAAAATCTCTCCAAAAAAAAAAAATGTAGAACATTTGTCCAAGGATCTTTGTAAATAAATGGAAAAGAAAAATAAGGTATTAGTTATGGAAGGGTATACACTGCAGCAAGGACATTTCTTATTTATTTACATAATTTATTTTTTCTGTTTGGCAGAAGGTGCAGGTACTCCCTGAAGAGAGACAGGGAGAGAGAGGGAGGGAGAAAAAAAAGTGAGAAAGCACCCCCATGGGGCATAGTCATGCCCCACTTCCTCCATACCTCCCTTCTTTGGGAGTTTTGGGGACATGCACACTCACTCAGCATGTTTCTCATGCTGCCAGATCTGGGACTCAAACTACATGGTTGGCCATATGAGATCCAGTCACCTTAACTGCCAGGCCACGGGCTAGTCCTTTATTTATTTATATGCTTATTTATTTTAGGTTCTTGCCATATGGTGCATGCACTTGCCAAAGAGTCAGAGAGAGGTAAAGTGATAAATCACCCCTCAGGTTGGACGGCCACACCATGATCCCTTCTCCTCCATTCTCTTCTTGGGATTTCGAGTACATATGCACATGTGCCCAGCATGAGTTTCAAGCCACTAGGTCCAGGACTTGAACCATGATCAACAATGTGGGAGCCCAGTGCCTTAACCACCACACCACCTACTAACCCTACCTCTTATTTACTTTTAAGATGGAGCATGTTTCAGTATGTTTCCTTCTTGATGCGAAGCATTTATACTAATCTTCTGAATATTGCTTTACATAAGCAGTCATGGGCCATACATTTTACACTTTCTCATGATAGGTATTTAGATAAAATAAAAATTGCATTTAATAGATGAAAAGTGGTATGCTAGCAATTTTTACTTTGCCATTATTTCTTTTTTTTTGGAGAGGTTTTCACTATAGGGCGCATGCGCTCGCTAGACACACAGAGAGAGACATAGAGACAGAAAGCGAGAAATCACCCCCCAGAAGGGATGGTCACGCCACAATCCCTTCTCCTCC
>NW_006203499.1:15904-19011 GCF_000334495.1 Tupaia belangeri chinensis
GCCTCAATCCCTTCTCCTCCGTTCTCCTCTCGGGATCCTGGGCACGCACGCACACACACCCTGCATGAGTTTTAAGCCACCGGGTCCGGGACGCGAACCGTGGTCGACTACGTGGGAGTCCAGCGACATAGCCATTACGCTAACTGCTGGTTCCCCTTTGCCATTATTTCTTAACTCATGAGGCTGTTTATGTTTCTGTGTTTGTTAGATATCGAAGTTCTGTTGCAAATGTCCTGTGCTATGTCTTTTCATCAGTATTGTGAGTCTAAAGGATTTTATTCTTGTTTGGGGCTGCATTTCTTAAACTCATAAGAATTTGAAAAAGCAATGTAATACACTGTAAAGTTACATGTAATCCAATGTAATATAAAGAAGATTATGATGATAATAACAAAATAAAGAAAAAAATTAGAGAAGAAAGAAAAAAAAAGAACTTGAGTTATTTATACATTTTATTTTCCATTTAGTTTTTTAATGTAAATATCAAAGTCACTTGGGAGGAATGTTCGAAAGTTTATAAGTTGCATCTTTAATACAGTTGTTTCCAAATCATTATATTTGGGGTCAGCATTTGGCATGGTGGTTAAGATACTGGACTCCCACACGACCCACCACAGTTTGAGTCCCGGACCTTGCAGTTTTAACTCACACTGGGCACACATACATACCTAAAATCAATGGCAGAAAAGGGATTGTGGAGTGGGGGAGTGGCCATTCCTTCTGGAATGATTTCTCATTTTCCCTTTCTCTGTCTTTCTTTCTCTCTGGCAAGTGCACATGCCCTATAGCAAAAACAAAACATATTTAACCTGGTTGTACTCACCTGCAATTATTTTCATTTCACAATTTTTCCCTTGCTTTAGCTTTATCATATAATGTGCACATACTCACAAGCCTTTCTGAAAACAGAAAGGTAACTAAATCATGTGAAGTCTCTGTTATTTAGATCTTGCGCCATAATGGTGGAGACAGAGTGTAATGAAATAAACGTGTATGATGTAATGCCCTCAGGAACAAATCATACACAGAATATTTTTTAAAGAATTTTAAATTTTATTTTTTTATCATTATTATTATTTTCTTCCTTTTTTTTTTGGAGAGGTTTTTGCTATAAGGCATGTTTGCTCTCCAGAAATACAGAGAGAGACAGAGAGACAGAGAGTCAGAAAGCATGAAATCACCCCCTAGGGGGCATGGACATGCCACAATCCCTTCTCTTTATTCTTCTCTTGGGATCTTGGCCACACACGTACACACACCCGGCGTGAGTTTAAGGCACCAGGTCCAGGACTCGATCCGTGGTACATGGGAGTCCAGTGACATAGCCATTATGCCAACTGCTGTCCCTAACTGTGTATTATTACAGCTTATCAAATGAATGTTCTCATTATGAATACACTATATATTGGTCCAAAGACATTACTATACATATTCTTACCAATGGGTAATTTCCCAGTTTTGTGTCCCTTAAATGTTTTGGTTCTTTCTTTTTCCCTTTGATTCCCTCCCTCTCACCTTTCCCTATTCCCCACCCCCACACTGTGTCTAATATCCACGATGGCTCTCCATGCTTTTATACCTGGCAATCTTTCCATTTTTGCCATAGAGTGCAGACATTCGGTATATATTGAGTGGGGACATACAGTGCCTCTCTTTCATAGCCTGGCTTGCTTTGCTTAGCAGTGAATCTTCCATATTCATCCACTTCCTTTGTTTTATAGCCCTGCCCACTCACTGTCTAAATAGTGCCTAGACCATGTCAAAATGGATCTTATATTTGTCAAATGCATGGTGTGATTTTCATTAAAACTGTAAGTACATGTCCTTGGGGAAAGGCTGAGCAAGATAGGAATTTCTAATCAGAGAAAGCCTAAAGGGGATCAGAGCCACAGACAGAATAAAGAAATTAAGTTCCTGAGTGAAGGATACAAATTATAGCCTCTGTGACAGGTAAGTGGTCAGTGTGTACACCAAATCCTTTTCCTCTGTTTCTGGTAGTCGCATCAGCTTCATGGAACCAGAGAATGATACACAAATTTCAGAATTCCTTCTTCTGGGACTTTCAGAGGAACCAGAATTGCAGCCTCTCCTGTTTGGGCTTTTCCTCTCCATGTACCTGATCACTGTGTGTGGAAACCTGCTCATCATCCTGGCCACCATCTCAGACTCCCACCTGCACACCCCCATGTACTTCTTCCTCTCCAACCTGTCCTTTGCTGACATCTGTTTCACTTCCACCACCGTCCCAAAGATGCTGGTGACCATCCAGACACAGAGCAAGGTCATCACCTATGCAGGCTGCATCACCCAGATGTTCTTTCACGTGTTTTTTATAGTGTTCGATAACTTCCTCCTGTCTGTGATGGCCTATGACCGATTTGCAGCCATCTGTCACCCCCTGCACTACATGGTCATCATGAACGCTCGACTCTGTGTGTTGCTGGTTCTGTTGTCCTGGATCATGAGTGTTCTTAATTCCTTGTTACAAAGCTAAATGGCATTGCAGCTGTCATTCTGTACACAGGTGGAAATCTCCCACTTTTTCTGTGAACTCAAGTTCTGTACACAGGTGGAAATCTCCCATTTTTTCTGTGAACTCAATCAGGTAGTCCACCTTGCCTGCTCTGACACCTTTTTTAATGACATGGTGATCTATTTTATATGTGTGCTGTTGGGTGGTGGAACTGTTTCTGGTATCATTTACTCTTATTTTAAGATTGTTTCCTCCATACGTAGAATCTCATCTGCTCAGGGGAAGTGCAAAGCGTTTTCCACCTGTGCCTCTCACTTCTCAGTTGTCTCCTTATTTTATTGTACAGGCTTTGGTGTGTATCTTAGTGCCAGGGCTACACACAGCTCACACTCAAGTCCGACAGCCTCAGTACTGTACACTGTGGTCACCCCCATGTTGAACCCCTTCATCTACAGTCTGAGGAATAAAGACTTAAAGAAGGCCCTGAAACAATTATTCACAGGAAAGCAATAATCAGGCCATTTTTCAAGGATACATGTGATGGCAGGGCTGTAACCCTCACAGTCAGAAATTATCATTCTTGGGACCAGCAGCTGGCGTAATGGGTATGTCACTGGACTCCCATGTAGTCGCT
>NW_006203499.1:19097-19680 GCF_000334495.1 Tupaia belangeri chinensis
AAGAAGAGAAGGGAGGAGAAGTGATTGTGGGGTGGCCATCCCCTTTGGCGGGGGGTGGGGGGGAGGGTGATTTCTTGCTTTCTGTCTCTCTGTCCATCTCTGTCTTTCTGGTGAGCACACATGCCCTGAAAAAAAATCAGATTGTAAAAAGAGAATGTTGTCCATCTCTTTACTTTAGTTTCAATTCATTCTATCTCAGTTTTTATACAATTTCTCTTATTCTTTTTAAAAAGCTTTCTGTTCTCCCTGAATCTAACACTGTTGTCCTTTGTTGTTTACCTCCTTTTCATATTTATTGTCAAAGTGAGGTTCAGAACATTTTGGAGAGTCCCATGTTTCTCATACAAGTGGAGCATCACTTATCCCCAAGTCCCAAATTCAAAATGTTCCAAAATCTAAAAGTTTCAGAGCAAAAGTAGAGAATTCCTTACTTGACTTCATGTTATAAGTCATGATCGAAATGCTGCCATATGGGATCCGTAGGGGGTGTAACAGTTAAGATACTGACTCTTAGGGACCAGCAGTTAGCGTAATGGCTATGTCACTGGACTCCCATGTAGTCGACCATGGTTCGCGTCCCATA
>NW_006203499.1:19823-44286 GCF_000334495.1 Tupaia belangeri chinensis
TGCTGGCTTGCTGGGGAGCGGACATGCCCTAAAGAAAAAAAAAAAAAAAAAAAGACATAAAAGATACTGACTCTTCAAAGAGAGGAAGACTAAACCCGAGTTGGCTGTGGGCAGTGGACACTGTTCCTCTGAGAGCCTAAGATGGCGGTGAATGTGTACTCGATCTACGTCAACCTGATGTGCTGGCCTGGATCAATGAATCTCTGCAGTTGAATCTGACAAAGATCAAACCGTCATGCTCATAGGGCAGCTTATTAGGAGTTTATGAACATGCTGTTCCCTGGCTTCATCGCCATGAGGAAAGTGACATTCCAAGCAAAGCTAGAACACGAATACATCCAGAACTTCAAACTACTACAGGCAGGTTTTAAAAGGATGGGTGTTGACAAAATCATTCCTGTGGACAAATTAGTAAAAGCAAAGTTCCAGGACAGTTGTGAATTTGTTCAGTGCTTCAAGAAGTTGTTTTGATTCAAACTATAATGGAAAAGACCATGACCTTACAGCTGCCAGACAAGGTCAAGAGGCTGCAGTAGCTCCCTCCCTTGTTCCTCCAGCTCTGAATAAACCTAAGAAACCTCTCAGCTCTAGCAATGCAGCCCCACAGAGGCCCATTTCAACACAACACAGAGAGCTGCTGCATCTCCTAAGGCTGGCCCAGGGGTGGTGTGAAAAAATCCTGGTGTGGGCAACCTGGATGATGAAGCAGCTGAATTGATGCAGCAGGTCAATGTGTTGAAATTTATGGTCAAAGACTTGGAGAAAGAGAGAGGTTTCTACTTTGGAAAGCTAAGGAATGTTGAATTGATTTGCCAGGAGAATGAGGAGGAAAATGACCCTGTATTGCAAAAGATTGTAGACATTCTCTATGCCACAGATGAAGGCTTTGTGATACCTGATACCTGGGGCCCACAGGAGGAACAAGAAGAGTATTAACAGCCTATATCAGCACAGACACATCCGAATTCTTCACTCCAACTCATGGTCTTAACTGTAAAATACTCCTTTTTAATTATTTTTAGAGGACCCACTGGTTTCTTTACATAAGCAAAAAGTACCTTTTCTTCAAGTGCGCTCTGCAGAATTTTCACTCCTTTTCCAAAACGTTTGAGTTAGGAGCTTGTAGCTTGTAGCAGAGCCAAATTAACATTTAACTAGTTCACATAAGGAACAGAAAGGCTGAGCATGGAGCTCTCTGTGTGCATGCTGGTCACGCTGAAGCTGGAGAAGGGGTTTTATGTCATAGAGGATGTGGCGACCTCAGTAGAGAAATGTAAAGGCTGAATTGTGTTTTAAACTACTGTGAAGTCTTGGCAGAGAACATTTTCATAAATAAATGCCTTAAGAATATTTAAAATATGCTTCCATACTTCACAATAGGAAATATAACATAACAGGAGTTTTTATGCATTTGACATTGAGTCTTTGAAGGAAGATCCAGACCTGGGAACCTTTGGAACCTGCTGTGGCAGGCCTTGCAGGACTGCCTGAATCTTCACAGTCCTGGGCTTTGGCCTAAGGAGAACATTTGAAAAGTTGTCCTGGAAAGCCACCACAAGGCTGCAAGAAGGGTGAAGGGAATGATCAAAAGAATTAACTAGATCCAGGATTTTGAGTGGGGTTGTATTAAATTTTATTGGGGAATTTTATATCTATAATTGACCTGTTACTTTATAAAGGGACCCCTGAAATGTCTATGTATTGTGTCTTCTTAGGAAATGAGGTGTGTCCAGATTTCTAATCTAACAACTGCTATTAGGGACTTGCCCATATCGCTGGGATCTGAATGGGGGCTTTGGTCCCATTTGACTGTCTTTTCAGTTTACATTTAACAGATTTCTATTCTCTGTTTCCCTTGCCCAATGGGAACTCCTCTTTGGCTCCTTAAAGTTTGCTGGTTAGAATTGGAAGTACAACTGGCAGGTGATCATGCTGCAAGTTCTTTCTGGACCGCTGGCAAAGAGAGTGATCAGTGAAGGTCATCGTTACCATGGAATCTGCGAGACTTGGGTGTTGTTGGTATCTGCTGTCCACAGCACTCCACTGTTATCCAAATACTTGGCCAGTGCACTAACCTCTTTGGAGATAAAACTCATTAGTGTGTCACCAAATGTTCATTTTCTTTTACAGAAAATAAACTACAATATCTGAATTAATTACTACTATTTAAAATATTTTATTCCTTAACTCTCCCTTATTTGCTTTGCCCTTGTCCTGTTCAGTTCCTTTGTTTGGCAGAATTCTACAAAATATGTGTCACCTACTACTGAGACTGTTCAGCCTCTGGATGTATTTGTGTTGATTTGTTCCTGGTGGTAGCTTGTCCCGAAATGTGTGTAGAAAGCAGCTATTTTATGATAAAATTGTTGTGTAATGCATGCTTTGTGTGGAATTCAGAGGGAAACCCAGATTCAGTGATTAACAATGCCAAAAAATGCAAGTAATTAGCCGTGGTTCAAATGACAGTGGTGCTTTTTCTCTTTTGTGGCCTTTTAGACTTTTGTTGTCCCTAAATTTCATTTTACTGGGAATCCATTTTCCACCTTTCTTTTTTTTTTTTTTTTTTTTTCATATTATTTTATTTCAATTGTTGGAATTGACCGCAAAGTCACCATTTCTAAATAAAATTTTTTGTTAAAAAAAAAAATGATGCTGACTCCCACATGATCAACAGCGGTTTGAGTCCCAGATCCAGCTGCTTGAAATTGAGGCCAAGTGCAGGTGTGCCCATGCCCAAAATCCCAACAGAGGAAAGGATTGCAGCATGGCCATTCCCCTAGGGTTGTTTCCTCACTCTCTCTCTCTCATTGTGTTTCTCTGTCTTTCTGGTGAGCTTTTTGTCACCTTATGACAAAAAACAACAACAAAAAATGATGCTATACAAATAAATTATATAAAATATCTTCTAGGCTAAGTTGATGAGCTCCATATGAAACGTAAATTAATTTTTTTGTTTACAGTTGATTCTCATCCCAGACATATCATTATGTAATGCTAATATTCAAAAATTGAAAAAAAAAATCTGAAATCTAAAACACTTCTGTTCCAAAGCATTTCGGAGAAGAGGAACTCAGTGTATGATATTATGGTGTATTTGTTATTGTAAGGGTCCAGAGATTGGTCTAACTGATGGAGACGCAGAAAAGACAACGACAGGAGACGCAGAAAAGACAATGATAATGCAACTGCAAAAGAGGCTTTTATTCTTTTTCCAGCTAACTGGGGTCTGAGTTTCTGCCCCTCGCAGCGGGCCTTAACAAGGACCCCGAGCGGGTCAGGATTTTTCATAGAATGTAACACATACACAGGAGGGGGTATGAGAAGCGAGGGTCCAGCTATCACCACCTGCTCAGGTCTAGATAAGGGCTCTCAGCTAAGGGTCTGGATGACCTTGCCTCAGAGGTGCTGGGCCCTCCCATTTTCCACTTATCTGAGAGTTCCCAAACTCCTGGTTTCCGTCCTTGAGGTTCTAACAAAGTGGGTTCCATCCTTGAAGACTTAACAGGGTAGCAATGAAGCTAACTTGCCCCAGCATTCCCTAACATGGTGGTGATTATGCTAACTTGGCCTAACATTATTTATTAAATTATACTTGTCAGTGATAAAGTCATTATTGCTGTACATCAATATCTGAGACCACAGTTTTTCACTTCTGTGTCTATCATTCCTTCTCCATCCTACCTTAATTGGTCCCCCTGATAACATAGACTTTCATATATTGATGTGTTCCTTAGCTGGTCATGGCGTCTTATTTTCCTGATAAAATCCTATCCTCTTATTCAGCTCCAAGTCCACAGTGCTTAGTACATTTCCTGGCAAAGAGTTGAAGAGCAAAAGTTGCTTTACAGGGACCAGCAGATAGCATGGTGGTTAAGGCACTGGACTCCCACATAAGTGACTACAGTTCGAGTCCCAGACCTAGTGACTTGCTTTCTCACTTTTCCCCTCTCTCTGTCTCTCTCTGGTCTAATTAGTGATAGTTAAATTAAATTTTTAAAGTTGTTTAACAAATACATATTCCGTATATGGTCTACAAAAAGGAAAATCTGTGTAATTCAATTCACTTAATCCAGTCTCATGTCAGAAATGGTCTTTAATATGATGGAGTAACATGTTCAGCCATACGTGGAATTACTATGGAAGACTGGCTCTGATGAGGCACAGCTACCCAATGCAACATGGAAGCTTGGTGTCCATGTGTAAATTTGTTCATTAGAGTGAAGGATTTGGTATCATGTTCTACATTATTTCATTATATTGCCTTACTGTTTCTGCTTTCATTTTCCATATGACACCTTCATTGTTCTAACAAATATCTCACCCTTTAAACATTTTTCTGATAGGGCCATAGGGCCAATAGGTGGTATGGAGGTTTAGGTGACTGGATCCTAGATGGCCAACTTCATGGTTTGAGTCCCAGACCTGATGTGTTCCTTAGCTGGTCATGGTGTCTTATTTAGATGTTCCTTAACAATGTAACTACCATGGTGTCTTATTTTCCTATCCTCTTATTCAGCTCCAAGTCCACAGTGCTTAGTACATTTCCTGGCAAAGAGTTGAAGAGCAAAAGTTGCTTTACAGGGACCAGCAGATAGCATGGTGGTTAAGGCACTGGACTCCCACATAAGTGACTACAGTTCGAGTCCCAGACCTAGTGACTTGCTTTCTCACTTTTCCCCTCTCTCTGTCTCTCTCTGGTCTAATTAGTGATAGTTAAATTAAATTTTTAAAGTTGTTTAACAAATACATATTCCGTATATGGTCTACAAAAAGGAAAATCTGTGTAATTCAAGGAAAATCTGTATAATTCAATTCATTTAATACAGTCTCATGTCAGAAATGGTCTTTAATATGATGCTGTAACATGTTCAGTCATACGTGGAATTACTATGGAAGACTGGCTCTGATGAGGCACAACTACTCAGTGCAATATGGAAGCTTGGCGTCCATGTGTAAGTTTGTTCATTAGAGTGAAGGATTCGGTATCATGTTCTACATTATTTCATTATATTGCCTTACTGTTTCTGCTTTCATTTTCCATATGACACCTTCATTGTTCTAACAAATATCTCACCCTTTAAACATTTTTCTGATAGGGCCAATAGGTGGTATGGAGGTGGCCAACTTCATGGTTTGAGTCCCAGACAAAGAAGCTTGAATATCACTCTGGGTATGTGTGTGGGCATGCCCAAAATCCCAGGAGGAGAATAAAGATTGCAGCTTGATCATTCCCTGTGTGGTGAGTGGGGTCGGGGGTGGGGAGTGAACTCTCTCTCTCCTACGCTCTCTTGTCTCCAGTGATTGCATGTGCTCCCGTAGGGAAAAAAGTTGTGATAAACATTGAAGTGGAGGTAAATAAACAATCTGTATGTTTATCCTAAAGTCAGTTCCATGCCCCTTTTATACTCTAAACTTTCTTCCATCTTCATGATCCCAGTGTGGAAGGCCAGATTTTATACCCTGCATATGAGCCACTGTTCATCCATTTTGCTCCCTCTCCAAGAAGAAGCACCTCCATCTTTGAACTTTACTTATACTTACTTCCTCCTTTCTCCCAGACTAAATAGAGTGATTAAGTCTTACTGCCTTTGCTAACTAGCCTGGAAACCCTTTTGTTTAGATGTTCCTTAACAATGTAACTACCAATCACCAGACCCCTGCCCAGAGCCATGGGGACCATTAAACAAAGGTCTGGAAAAACCCTTTGAAATAATTAACCTCCTTGATTCAGCTTCTGTAACTACTTGCATGGAAACCCCACTCCATTTTCTGATATTTTGGACTTCCTGCACCCCTGGTAACTGACCCAATGTAAAAAGACTGCTCAAACTTCGGTTAGGACAGCAGTTCTGACTCCCGGCCCCCGAGCCTCAAGCTATAGTCACTAGCCAGCTAATAAAGACTCCCTTTAACCTTAATCTGGCTTTGGTGGTCGGTCATACGGTGGCACTCTACAACACAAGGACAGCTCAAAGAAGAGCTCAGGGTCTTGCCAGCATAGCCCTGTGGAATAGGCACCTGTGATTCAGGGTCACAATTTATTACTACAAAACATTTATGTCCTACAAACCTTTCCTAGTTTCCTAGCAGGGAACCCCAAAGGTATTCTCTTTTAAGTACAATTATCCGAAATAATCATGAATATCCATGTAATCAAGAATGTTGTCTTCAAATATCAGAACTAATAATGCCTTTAAGTAAGAGGCAGCAGACTTCTCTGAATGTCTTTAGTTTTGTTTGAATTAACTATTGTAATGGTGAGCTATTGCTGCATAACAAATCAACCCAATAATTAATGGTTTAATGTCATGCTTTTGTATTACACTGGAGTCTATATTGGTAACGTCTTCTTGTTAGGGATTTGGACATATAAATTGTGGAGGGAAAAATATTCAGTTCAAAGGACTATTCATATCTTAATTTGTTCTTGAATTCTGAGTGGAAAGGACGATTTGAGAGGGGAAGATCAAGAAAAGTGGTGGTATCTTACAATGCCTCTTACAACTTCTTTTTAATCATTGAATGTGTCTAGATGCTCACTTTCTTTCAGCCAAGAAAATATCATATGTCTAAGCTCAAAGTCCACCATTGCAGGGATATACACTCCTCCTATCTGAGTTAGCAATAAAACGCAGAGCTAATGGCAGAGAAGCATAATCTTACTAGAGAGATGAAGGGAGTGAATTAATGAGTGAAAATAAAATAGTCTACCCAGGGGATAAACGGACACATAAACATCCCATATACCTGTTGATGTTATATGTTTACGAATGACATGTTGTACACTTGTATCAACGTGACAAGAATTCCTTGAAGATTTGAAGGAGTTTGTAGAAGACTTAGAGGAATAATTTGATACACCAAGAAGTACCAGCCTCTGAAAGATTCCCAAGAGTGAAACATAGGACAATTTAAAAGAGTCAAAATAAAATTTTTTATTTTTTAAATTATCAGAGGGTGAGATCATGAGAGAGAGAGAGAGAAACAAAAAAAGAGAAGGAGAAAGTGCCTTTCAATGGGACATGGTCATGCCACAATTTCTTCTCCTTCATTTTTCCATCCTGCCCTGATTTGAGTCATAAACTCACACACATCCAGCATGGTTTTCAAGCTTGTAGATTTGGAATTCAAACCATAGTCAGCCATGTGGGATCTGGCTTCCTTAACCACAGGGCTATAGGGCTATCCAGAGTCTACAACTTTTTAATATGATTATTTGAAATCAGTGTGAGGCCATCAGTGATGAGTACAACAAAGCATCACTCGTCAAATATTCCCAAGGACAAGTGTGCCTGGCTGAGAACCACTGACCCAGAACCTGAGCCCTGAAAGCATAATGACAGAATTTCTTTCAAGGCATCATCATAAGGCACAGGACTCACACATGACTGACCTTGGTTTGAGTCCTGTACCTGGTGACTTGTTTTCTCACCTTCTGTCTCTGTCTCTGTCTCTCTCTCTCTGGTGAGCACACATAACCTATAGCATGTTTTAAAATAACAATAAAAAGAATACTAAATATTTTTTTTTAAATAATGATGAGGGAATAAATGACAACTCTTAACTTGGGATATAGGCATGATATTCTAATTGCTTTGGCAAAGGTCTCATGAAGCCAGGAAGTGGAGAGCTTATAGTTTTAAGAAATATACCTTTACCCCTCATTTTAGGAAGAGAGTAACAGTTTTCTGGTGGGCATCAGATGCTACCACAAAGTAATTCTTTGAACACCACAGGGTCCTCACTAGACTTGGGAATAAGGTAACTCAAAGGTAGGCTAAGATGTTATTGAAGCAAGCCAGCAAGATTGTAGCCATTTTGAAATTAAGAGAGGCCTCTAACAAAAACAGTCTGACCACGTGCTGAGTCATGATCTGTTTGAGCAGTGGTAAAACCTTCATGTAGTTTCATAATTTTTAGGTTTTTGCCCTACGGTGCATGCATTCACTGGGGGCAGACAGAGAGAGAGAGAGAGAGTGAGAGGGAAAGTGAGAAATCATCCCCAAGAGGGGATGGTCATGCATGTACTCCCTTCTCCATTCTCCTCCTAGAATTTTGGGCATGTACACATGTGCCTAGCATGATTTTCAAGCCACAAAGTCTGAGACAGGAACTGCGGTAGGTCATGTGGGACTCCAGGACCTTAACCACCTTGCCACAGGCTGGCCCCTTATTTCATTTTTATATATTTTTAAATTTACATGTTCTATTTCACAAATCCCTTCCAGAGCACCTGGGGCGAGTCACACCCACAAACATTCACAGACTACTTTGGTCCAGTTGATAGCAGGACCCGTCCCACATCCTGTCCCTGGTATAGAATCCTTGTGATGGGTGAGTCAAGTCCACAAGCACTAACAGACCATTTGTCTCAGTGATATCATGACTCTTTCAACATCTTGTCCTTGGGACAGTATCTTGTGACACATGCAAGCCCCCTTGTCTCTGTGACAATGCACTCTTTGTTGATCCCTTCCTAAACTACAGACCTTCCTTTCCAATCACCAACCTAAGAATTGTAAAACCCTCCTATAAACTACAAGCCCCCACTTCCAGACGCTCCACCTTTTGGGACCAGACCAATGAAGGAACTCTTTTCACTAAATTCCAAACCCTGTCTCTCACTCTCAAACTCAAATAAAAGGAACCCCTGTATCTGGTCACCCTGAGAAAGGTGTGTTTGCCTTTTCTCCGGGAATAGTTACACATATTTGTGTTTAGAAATAAAGCCACATTAATTATTATTTCCGCAGAGTTGGTTATTTCTGTTGACATTTTTAAATGCTTTTATTTAAGATGGGGTATGTCCTCCTATACTTCTGTATTGATAAGAAAGATCCAGACTAAGGGGACATTTGCAGCTTTTACCTTGCAACCACAGTTCATGCAGCATACATCCCATAGTTGTTTCTTTTACACCCAGATATTCACATAAAATATGAATGAATTATTAAGAAAAAGGGGGCATGTTCAAGAGCTTTACTTTGTAATCATTTAATTATCTGTGAGGACAAATACACTTGTGAGTTTGTTAGTCATTTACTTTCCTTTTTACAAGAAAGAAACCAGGAATGGTACCTGAAGGAAACCAGAATAATCACTTAGAAGAAAGCAAGTGACTCTGATTCATCATAGTGAGGAAGGATTTGCACCTGCTTGTATCTCGTGCCTATAAATACCGAGAACATGTTGAGCCTTTCGAGACAGTTTCGTGCACTCACTGGTTGGCTCCCCATAACCAGTAACAAAAATAAACTCGCTTCTTCTCCAGCTTCTGCCCCTCCTTTCACTGACTGTGAGAAGAAGCAGATGGACTAAGCTGGGAACACTTGAAGGCAGGACCTGTGCAATACAGGCTAAAGACTGGGGGAAAATAATAATAATGGGATTTGCCTGACTTCCCCCATTTATTTATTTATTTATTTATTTATTTATTTATTTATTTATTTATTTATTTTGAGAGAGGTCCTTTTTGCTATAGGGCACTTGTGCTTGCCAAAAAGACAGAGACAGAGAAACAGAGAGCAAGAAATCACCCCCCAGGGGGGATGGCCACGCCGCAGTCCCTTCTCCTCCATTCTCCTCTCGGGATCTTGGGCACGTACACACACATGCCCGGTGTGAGTTTAAGCCATCAGGTCCGGGACTCAAACCACAGTCAACTACATGAGAGTCCAGTGATATAGCCATTACACCAACTGCTGGTCCCGCTCCCCATTCATTTATTTTTTTTTTTCCTGAGAGTTTTTTGCTATAGGACGCATGCACTTGCCAGACAGACAGAGAGAGAAGAGAGACAGAAAGCGAGAAATCCCCCCCAGGAGGGATGGCCACACTATAATCCCTTCTCCTCCGTTCTCCTCTCGGGATCTTGGGCACGCATGCACACGCGCCCGGCGTGAGTTTCAAGCCACAGGGTCCGGGACGCGAACTGCAGTTGATTACATGGGAGTCCAGCGAGATAGCCATTACGCTAGCTGCTGTTCCCCCCACCCCCATTTATTTTTAAATGTAGAAAGTTTTTTTGTCTCTTGGGATCAGACCATCTGCAAGGAGAGTCTCCTTTCCATCCCGACTAGTGTCCATAGGGAAATCTGCTTAGGGGTCAGAATAACAGTCTGGAAAATAGGCTTAATGAGCAGGTAGGGGGAGCTGTAAATATCTCCTCTGCTGTTGCCCTTCAGAGTGCACAACTTGGGCCAGAAGGAACATGGTTGCTTCTTTTGGATTCTTAAGTCTGACTCAGGGGCCAATGTTTGACTCTTCCTCACTGCCTTGCCTGGGACACAGCTTCAGTCTCCATCACAAACCACCTACAGAGGAACTCAGGCTTCCACACAGAGGCCGACCTCACAGACCCCACACGGGTGAGTCAGAGAACACAGCAGACAGCATAGCAGCAGGTCAGAGACGATGGAAGCCAAGAATGTTCATCCAAGATAAACTGAGAGCTAAACCAGCCTAGCCCACATCTGAGAGAGATCTGTGGTTGCTTGCTTAGTCAATGCATTTATTTGTGATGTTCAAAATGAGAAGGGACCACTGGACTGAGTGAGGTGGGGGCCATCACTGTTGACAATGAAATGATGGGAATGGAAGTCCGATTGATGATGTGTTTGATAATATTGAGTCAATTTGTGTGCAGTGCTCTCATGCTGGGAAAATTCATTTTGTATGCTCTGAAGATGTACGGTTATTAAATTAAATAAATACATAAATAAAATTTTAAATTAAGATTAATACCTTTTAAAAAGAAAAAAAGAGAGAATGGGAAGTGTTAAGTACTTCCATTCAAATTAAGTCCAAGATATTTTGAAAATGAGAGGAGTAGACAAATGGAGGATTAGGTATATAGGGATATGAAATGAAATGAGGCCATATCATATTTTTAAGATAGATTTTTTTTCTATAGGGTGCATGCTCTCACTGGTGAGACAGAGAGAGAAAATGAGAAATCATTCCCCAGAAGGAATGGCCACTGCAGTCTCTCCTCTTTCATTCTCCTTTGAAATTTCGAGCATCTATGCATGTGTGCCCAGCATGAGTTTCAAGCCACCAGGTCTGGGATTCAACCCACTGTTGGCCATGTGGGAGTCCAATGCCTTAACCACCACTGCCTGCTGACTGAGGCCATATTATTTTTATTTGGAAGATGGGGTCTATTCTCCTATGTTTCAATATTGATATGAAAAATCCAATCCGGGGGACTATTTGTAGATTTTACCTTGTAACATAAATTCATGACACATACATTTCATAGCGCCTTCTCTCACACTGGATAGTCACATAAAAATATTTAATTAATTATGAAGTGATAAAAGACATATCAAAAACTTGTAATTAACAATTACTTCATTACCTGTGAGGCTGAATACACTTGTAGGTTTGTTAGCTATTTATTTTCCTTTGTTCAAATTCGCTGTGTGATCTTTGCTTTTGACAGTAGATTCAGTATGCTTTTATTTCTCTATTTGCTTGCATCCTTTCGTACAACATATTGGTGCTTTTTCCCCATCCCCTTGGCTGTTGTAATTTAGTTCTTTTGTGTATGTATATACAGAACTTGGGTGAGAATATGTGAACGTTTATACATTTTGCAGGGCCAAGTCTACTTGTTGATCATATTTTTCCCATGTTCTGCCCCCCATTGTTTTTCTTTCATTTACTTTTTCTTTGTTTGTTTATTTTGGAGAGATTTTTTGGCTATAGGGTGTGTGCACTCACCTGAGAGACAGAGAGACAGCAAATGGAATATCAGCCCCTGAGAAGATGACCAAGCTACAATCTCCTCTATTCTCCTCTCGGGATTTTTGCATGTATACACAAACACTTGGCATGAGTTTCAGGTTGCCAAGTTTCCAACTCGAACACCAGTTGACCACATGGGACTCCAGCACATAAACCACATGTTGACCTCCTCCATTTATTTTTAAATATGGAAAGCTTTTAGCACCCTTAGTTCTCATCCTGTTTTTTGTATCTCTGTTATTCCATATTGTGCCTTTCAGCTTTCTTTGGTTAGATTTCTTTTTCTGTGATAGGTGTGTGAACTCACCAAAGAAAGAGAGAGAGAGAAAGAGAGATAGAGGGGGAATTGAGAAAGCACTATTCATGGGGAAATGGCCATGCTGTAATCTCTTCTCCATTCTATTCTTGGGATTTGGGGAATACATGCATATGGGCTAGGCTTGTTTTCCAAGTCACTGTGTCCAGGACTTGAACCACAACGTTGACATGTGGAATCCAGTCATCCTCAACTACCATGCCTTTGACTGGCCCCATTGGATCATTTTGCAAAACTCACATCACCTTCTGACATTGTTTGAAATGCACTACATTTTACCAGTTCACTAAAGATTGCTTGTATTTTCATTAGGTATATTTGAATATGTATATATACATATATGTATATCTTTTATGTAAGATGAAATTCTTTTAACTGTTTCTTCTTGAGTTTTTGAAGACTTCTTGTTATGTTCTTTTATTTCTAAGTCTTGGGCAATTTCATGTTGAATTAATAACCCATGTTGATGAGGTTAAATTAAGATTATTTGACATCTTTTTTGCAGAAGTTAGCTTTAACCTCTCAATTTTATTCAATTTGGTACATTGTAGTGAAACCAGTATAATTAGCCTAATGACTTTCTCATTGTCATTCTTTTTCCATATGTTCTTAGTGTTTCTTAAAGTTTTCTGTCTGGGGACCAGCAGTTGGCTATGTCGCTGGACTCCCATGTAGCCGACCTCAGTTCGAATCCTGGACCCGGTGGCTTAAACTCACAACAGGACTAGAACTGATTTCTCACTTTCTATCTCTCTGTCTTTCTGGTGAGCGCACGTGCCGTGTAGCAAAAACCTCTCCAAAAAAAAAAAAAAAAGTTTTCTGTCTGTATTAGGCAAACATTCATATTAATACACTTTCTATTCATGAATAGAATCCAATGCACATTGTAAATGCTCTTCATATTTTTTTTTACTTTTTAATTAACATTTTATTTTTTTTTACAAGCAGTGACTTTTATTCATTAATAAACTAAAAGTCTATTTCTTCATCTTGACTAATCTGGAAGTAACGAAGTTCCTAAGTCTCCTTGTCAGATACAACCACACGAAGCCAATCACGAAGGTTGTTCTTCTTAAGGTATTTCTTGGTGAGGTATTTCAAATACCTTTTACAGAACTTTTTCTCGGAAACAACTGTGATTTTTATTCTTGAGGTGTTCAATGTGACCTACATTTCCAAGGTTACCAGTTTTTCCATTGACTCTAACCTTTTCCTGCAGAAACTGTTCTAAATTTCCAGTCAAAACTTCCATTTTCTACTGGATGAGTAAGGTCCAAATTAAACATTCAGGTTGACCTCTTAGGCTTCTTGTCTTTTGGCAGCCAGTCCTGAGGTTAGAAAAAAAAGCTTAGTTAACATTTTAGATGGGATTTTCTGATTATCTTGCAATGGGATTAACAACTTTCTTATCTCTTCAAGCTTTCTATTAACTTGGCCTTTGAAGCATAGGTTTCTTTTTCATAACACACATTTTACATGAAATATTTGAAGACTCTCCTACCTCATATAAGAGATAAACTCCTTTGGAAATGCAGTAATACCAATTGTTTTCTAAACTGCAAAATAATGAGTGTAACACTTCAACAATGTTGGTAATATGAGTTTGTATGAAAAGTACTCATGTTATTTTTCTCTTTCTTCTTAGTTCTTTTTAACACATGGAACTAGGAAATGACACACAAATTTCAGAATTTCACCTTCTGGGATTTTCAGAGGATCCAGAATTGCAGTCCCTCATATCTGGGCTTTTTCTCTCCATGTACCTGATCACTGTGTGCGGAAACCTGCTCATCATCCTGGCCACCATCTCAGCCTCCCACCTGCACACTGCCATGTACTTCTTCCTCTCCAATCTGTCCTTCGTAGACATCTGTTTCACCTCCACCACTGTCCCACAGATGCTGGTGAACATCTAGACCCAGAGCAAGGTCATCACCTATGCAGGATACATTACCCAGATGTTCTTTTTTATACTTTTTTCAGATGTGGACATCTTTCTGCTTACCATGATGGCCTATGACCGGTATGTGGCCATCTGTCACCCCCTGCACTACACGGGCATTTTGCAGGGTTGGATATCTTTCTGCTTACCATGATGGCCTATGACCGGTATGTGGCCATCTGTCACCCCCTGCACTACACGGTCATCATGAGCCCTCAACTCTGTGTGTTGATGATTCTGCTGTTCTGGATCACGAGTGCCCTGCATTCCCTGTTACATAGCTTAATGGCATCACAACTGTCCTTCTGTACACATGTAGAAATCCCCCACTTTTTCTGTGAACTTAATCAGGTGGTCCACCTTGCCTGTTCTGACACCTTTCTTAATGACATGGTGATGTATTTGACAGCTATGGGCATAACTGGCAGTTCCCTCACCTATATCCTTTACTCTTACTGTAAGATAGCTTCCTCCATTTGTGCAATCTCATCAGCTCAGGGGAAGTACAAGGCATTTTCCACCTGTGCCTCTCACCTCTCAGTTGTCTCCTTATTTTATTGCACAAGCCTGGGTGTGTACCTTAGTGGTGGGGCTACCCACAGCTCACAGTCAAGTGCAGCAGCCTCGGTGATGTATACGGTGGTCACCCCCATGCTGAACCCCTTCATCTACAGTCTGAGGAATAAAGACATAAAGAAGACTCTGAAAGCATTTTTCAAAGGAGAGAAATAATCAAGCCTTTTTTTTTGGAGAGGGTTTTGCTATAGGGCGCATGCACTCGCCGGACAGACAGAGAAAGACAGAGAGACAAAAAGCGAGAAATCACCCCTCAGGGGGGATGGCCACGCCGCAATCCCTTCTCCTCCATTCTCTCGGGATCTTGGGCATGCACGCATATGTGCCCGGCATGAGTTTTAAGCCACCGGGTCCGGGACGTGAATCGCGGTCGACTACATGGGAGTCCAGCGACATAGCTATTATGCTAACTGCTGGTCCCAGGCCATTTTCCAAGGTTACATGGGATTCCTCAGACTCATATATTGTGACTCTTTAATCCAACTATAGAAGATGAATTTCATCCATCTCTTTAGTTCCAATCTATTTGATCTCTGGTTTTTATACAAATTGAGTTGTTCTTTCTAAAGCTTTCTGCTCTCCCTGAATTCAACATTTTTTTCCCTTTACTTACTTTCCCAAATTTATTCCCAAACTAAGATTAGGGACAATTTGGAGATACACATCTCTTTCATACAGGTTGAGCATCTCTTGTCCAAATCCAAAATCAAAAAATCAAAAACTTTCTGAGAAGAAGGGAACCAGCAGTTAGCGTAATGGCTATGTCACTGGACTCCCACATAGTCGACCGCGGTTCGTGTCCCGGACCCGGTGGCTTAAAACTCACGCCAGGCGCGTGTGCGTGCGTGTCCAAGATCCCGAGAGGAGAATGGAGGAGAAGGGATTGCGGCGTGACCATCCCCCCTGGGGGATGATTTCTCGCTTTCTGTCTCTATGTCTCTCTCTGTCTGTCTGGCGAGCGCACGCGCCCTACAGTGAAAATCTCTCCAAAAAAAAAAAAACTTTCTGAGAAAAGGTAGAAAATTTTATACTTGACATCACAATCAAAATATAGCCATACAAAATGGTTGCATAAAATTACCTCAGGTGATATTTATGAGCTGTATATGAAATATCAATGAATCTTTTGTTTAGACTTGAGTCCCATCCCAAAGACCTAGCATTACGCAATGCTAATATTCAAAAATTGAAACATAATCTGCAATCCGAAACACTTCTGTTCTGAAGTACTTTGAAGAGGAGGAACTCAATGTGTACAAAAGTGTATTTTGTATTTATTAAACTATACTTGGTGGGACCAGCAGATGATTTCATGGTTACATCGCTGGACTCTCTCACATAATTGACAACAGGTTGAGTACCAGACCTGGCAGCTAAAAACTCAACCCAGGCACATGTGCACGCATGCCCAAGATCCTGAGCTTGTTCTCAGGAATGTTGTCTTCAAATATCAAAACAAATGCCTAGAACCGAGAGGCAGCAGACTTCCCTGAATGTCTTTAGTTTGGTTGGCATTCATGATTGCAATGGTGAGCTATTGCTGCATAACAAGCCACCCTGATAATTAATGGTTTAATAGCACACCTTTGTATTACATTGGAAGAGAAGTGGTTGCAATGCGGCTACCTCCATGGGGAGCAATTTCTCACTTTCTGTCTCTCTGTTTCTCCAGTAAGTACATGCACCCTATAGCAAAACGAAATTTGTCTTAAAAAAATTATGCTTGGCAATGATAAGGTCAGTAATATAACTTCATTGTACATGAATATCTGACACCAGCTTTTTATCTCTGTGTCTATCATTCCATTCTCCATCACTACCTTAATTGGTCCCTGACGATGTAGACCTTCACATACTCATGTATTGTTTAACTGGTCATGGCATCTTATTTTCCTGATTAAAATCCTATCCTTTTATTCAACTCTGTGTTCCCAGTGCTTACTACATTCCCTGGTAAAGAGTAGTAGAACAAAAGTTGCTTAACAGGGACTGGTTAGTGGCGTGATGGCTAAGGCACTGGACTCCCACATGGTCAACTACAGTTTGAGTCCCAGACCTAGTGGCTTGGTTTTGCACTTTAATTCTCTCTCTGTCGGTCTCTCTTTGGTTTAATTTTTTTAAAAATTAAATTAAAATGATTTAATAATAAAATAATATATTGATAATAAAATAAATACTAATAAATGAAATAATGTAAATAATATTTTTAAATGGTGGCTTAACAAATCCATGTTCCATGTTAGGCCTACACAAGAAGGCAAATCACATAAGTCAATTGACTTAATATGATATGAGGTGAGAGATGATCTTAAATATGATAGAGTAACATTTTCAGCCATGCTGAATTGAATGGCTACAGAACATTTGCTCTCAGTGAGGCACATCTACTCACTGAAGTGGGGAAGAAAGACAGAAAGTAAGAAATCGCCACCCCCGGGGAGGGATCTCTTCACAGTGATCTTTTCTCCTCCAGTCTCCTCTGTGGATTTTGGGTAGGCCCACACACATACCCAGTGTGAGTTTCAAGCAGCCTGTTCAAGGACTTGAACCGTGGTTAGCCATGCGAGAGTCCAACACCGTAACCACTATGCCATGTGCTGGTCCTCCAAGACTAAAAATTCTTAATATGACCATTCAAAGTCAGCTTAAGAGCATCCATGATGAGTACAACAAAGCTTAACTGGTAGAATATTCCCAAGGGCAATTGTGTCTGACTGAGAACTACAGGTCCAAAACTTGAGCATTGGAAGCATACTGAGAGAATTGTAATCAAGATACCATCCCTTACTTGACTTAAAATGTTAGGTAGGGGACTAGCAGTTAGCATAATGGCTATATCGCTGGACTCCCATGTAGTTGACCACGGTTTGCGTCCCGGAACTGGTGGCTTAAAACTCACACTGGGCACATGTGCGTGTGTGCCCAAGATCCCAAGAAGAGAATGGAGGAGAAGGGATTGCGGTGTGGCCATCCCTCCTGGGGTGATTTCTCGCTTTCCGTCTCTCTGTCTCTCTCTGTCTGGCAAAAACCTCTCAAAAAAAAAGTTAGGTAGTGTAAGGTGCCAGAAAGTAAAACTCTCCTAAGCACAATTTGGTATCACTCCAAGCCCAACAAGGAACCAACATTGACCCTCTACATAATTGGTCTTGGCAAGAGCCACTATTCCTGGTGCTGCTACTGCAAGGACACACTGACCCAGGAAGGAGCAGATAAAGACCCCACATGAGAACTGGGAGGTCTAACTCCTTAGCGATGTGTCAAAAAGAACTTTCAAATGCTTCATATATCCTATCCCACTATGCCTAACTCCCCTGCACATGCAATCTCTCTCTCTACTCTCTCTCTCTCTCTCTCTCTTAGATAAATCCCAAAGCAGTTTATTATATAAAAGAAGGTGGACACAAAAGAATACATACTGTATAATTAGAAATACATAGCAAATTATTTTAGCAGCATTATTTTCCTCATTGGCTTATGGTGCTTTTATGTTATAGTCTACTCAGCGAGAAATTAAAGGACATCCAGACATAGCAAATTTATTGGAGTTCATTGATTAAGCCGGCGGCATACGGGAGGACTCATGTCTCTCAAAATCCCGCAGCCCCGAGTGAAAAGGGAATGGAGCTTATACTGGCCAAAAATGCACAGTCTTGTCCGGGGTGCCCTGAGGATTCAGAGGGTAAGGTATAGTGGGCTCAGATGGGGGAGAAGAGTAGGGGGTAGGGTTTTATCAATGTAAAAGCAAAAGCACAGGACAGAAGCAAGAAAAGCAGATTAATCCTCCTTCAGGGTAGGTTCTGTCTCTGCCTAAACACAATAGAATTTTAATAGTCTTCATAACCCAGGGCAAGGGGTCTGGCTGATGATTACATCACTAAGGAACATTTTAGGGCAGTTAAGAGGAGTGGGGTTTAAAGACAATAAGAATGTTAATCTCTGTTTACTCTTAGACACAGAGGAGAAGGCAAGTTTCTAGTCATAGGAATCTAAGAGTTTATAATGGAGGCGCTCTTCCAAGATGGAGTCGCTCCTGCTTCATTCCCCACTTCTCTTGGAGGTGCTCTTCCAAGATGGGGTCATGCCTGCTCATATACAATCGTGGTGTGTGTGTGTGTGTGTGTGTTAGTTTTATCTATCTCAAGACTTAATTTTTTGTTTTCTTTATCTTCGTTCATTTATTTGCTAGTAACACTTTTTAATTGTGTAGCTTGGTCTCTTATTTAATGACTCTTCTACCAAATCCTCCTCTGCCAAATCTTCCTTTATAAAAGAAGGGATCTCTTACCAACTTTGACTGTCAAATTAAATTTAAGATACCAGTACTAAGTTAAAAAAAAAAAAAGAGGTGAAAATGAATCTACACCTAAACGATTTATCCATCAAAATTATAACAAATTGGAGATTACTTTAGAAGAATTAAGATCAATAAATCCTTCAATTATGGTACATAGTATGTTTCTCCACTTAACAGTACATTTTTAAGAGTTTTAAGTCATTTGTTAGTCTACATATTACATATTTAGATGTATGCAAATATTAATGATATATATTTCCATAGTGTGCACATATACATATAGGTGTCTATCACATATTTTAAAGTGAGATTAGTCACATAGATTTGATAAATTCTGTTAAATTTTACCTATTATATTTGCAAATGGTTATTTAGACTATACAGGAAAATGCTTGGTTTTATATATTTAGTTTTATTCTGCTATCAATCTTAGCACCTTGGATAGAACATTCAGAATCTTGGTCTTATTCATGATTTTTAATAGATTCACTCTAAGGATTAGCCATTTTCTAGATATTAGAGAAGGCAATAAAGAAGACTCATTATTCTAAGCAAGTGTGAGGAATGTCTTCTGTCTAGTATCATATTTTTTAAAGAATATTTATTTGATTTATTATTATTGTATTTTTGAAATATCTTTCATTTCAAAAAAGGCTTTAACAAATCAAAATCAAAAGATGTTGGAACCAGCAGTTAGCGTAATGGCTATGTCGCTGGACTCCCATGTAGTCGACCACGGTTCGCATTCCAGACCCGGTGGCTTAAAACTCACGCCGGGCGCATGTGCGTGCGTGCCCAAGATCCCAAGAGGAGAATGGAGGAGAAGAGATTGCGGTGTGGCCATCCCCCCTGGGGGGTGATTTCTCACTTTCTGTCTCTCTGGTCTCTCTGTCTCTCTCTCTGTCTGTCTGGGGAGCTCACGTGCCCTATAGCAAAAAAAAAAAAAAAAACTCTCCAAAAAAAAAAAAAAGAAATAAACTCACTTCTTCTCCAGCCTCTGCCTCTCCTTCCATTGACCTTGAGAAGCAGGAGCTCAACTTAGTTAGCTGGGAACACTAGAAGGCTAGATCCATGCAACACAGACTAACGCATGGGGACGGATTAATAATACTGGGATTCTCCTGACTTCTAAGCTGGTCTCTTGGGAACAGATCATCTGCAAGGAAAGTTTCCTTTCCAGCCAGACCAGTGTCCATAGGGGAAACTGCTTACAGGTCAGAGTAACAGTAGGGGAATGAGCTTAATGAGCAGGAAGAGGGAGCTGTAAATGATCTCCTCTGCTGTTGCCCTTCAGAGAGCACAACTTGGGCCAGAAGGAACATGGTTGCTTCTTTTGGATTCTTAAGTCTGACTCAGGGGCCAATGTTTGACTCTTCCTCACTGCCTTGCCTGGGACACAGCTTCAGTCTCCATCACAAACTACCTACGAATGAACTTGGGCTTCCACACAGAGGCCGTCCTCACAGACCCCACACGGGTGAGTCAGAGAGCACAGCAGACACCACAGCAGCAGGTCAGAGACAATGGAAGCCAAGAATGTTCATCCAAGATAAACTGAGAGCTAAACCAGCCTAGCCCACATCTGAGAGAGATCTGTGGTTGCTTGCTTAGTCAATGCATTTATTTGTGATGCTAAAAAGAGAAAGGAACATTGGACTGAGTGAGGTGGGGGCCATCATCATTGACAATGAAATGATGGGAATGGAAGTCCAATGGATGATGATGTGTTTGACAATATCATTGACTAGATTGATAAGCAGTGTATTCATGCTGGGAAAATTCATTTTGTATGCTCTAAAGGTGTACACAGATTAAATTGAACAAATACATAAATAAAATATTAAAATAATATTAAGTGGAAGGAGAATGTGGGAGGAGAAGAACGTAGAAAAGGAAATTTGGGGAAAAAATAGAGGTAAGATATTTGTAGGACACAGGTATGGTTTATTATCTGTTGATGAGAATCTATATAGTATTCCCAACTGAGCTGGACTGAGGTATATATCATGCTGAGTATAGTGTCTTTACAATCTAAATGATGTATAGTGATTGATTGTATAAATAAAAATAATAATAAAAGAAGAAGAAGAAGAAAGAATGGGAAGTGTCAAGTACTTCCAGTAAAATTTAGTCCAAGATATTTTGAAAGTAAGAGGAGTGGAGAAATGGAGGATTAGATATGCAGGGATCTGCAGTGAAGTGAGGCCATATCATTTTTTCAGATACATTTTTTTCCTATAGGGTGCATGCTCTCACCAGAGAGATGGAGAGAAAGAAAATGAGAAATCATTCCCCAGAGGGGATGGCCACACTGCAATGTCTCTCCCTCCATTCTCCTCTAGAAATTTTGAGCATGCATGCACATGTGCCCAGCATGAATTTCAAGTCACCAGGTCCAGGATTCAAACCACAGTTAGCCATGTGGGAGTCCAATGCCCTAACCACCACCATCTGCTGGCTGAGGCCATATTATTTTTATTTGTAAGATGGGGGTCTATTCTCCTATGTTTCAATAGTGATAAGAAAGATCCAGTAGAGGGGGCTGTTTGCAGATCTTGTGACACAAGTTCATGAAGCACACATTCCATAGCATCTTCTCTCACACTGAATATTCACCTAACAGATATTTAATTAATTATTAAGCAAAGAGAGACATCGAGAGTTTTCATTTATAATATTTCATGACCTGTGAGGCTGAATACATTTGTATTGAAACCACTATAATTAGCCTAATTACTCTCACGTTGTCATTCTTTTTCCATGTTCTTAGTGTGTATTAAAATTGTCTGTCTGTATTATGCAAACATTCATATTAATACACTTTTTGCACATGAATAAGATCCAATGCACATTGTAAAGGCTCTTGATATTTTTACTTTTTTAATTAACATTTTAAATTGAAAAGTAATAGTTTTATCTTTAGGGATTTTCTGATCTAATTCCAATGAGCTTAACAGCTTCCTTACTTCCCTCTTCCAGCGTTCGGCTAACTTGGCTTTTGAAATTGATTTTATGGACAGTTCTATTACCAGTGAGAATACAGACTTTCTCTTATATTAATATATATACACACATATATATATATACAGGAAAAACTTGAAAGTACTTCAAAATATTCGTGAAAATGGAATTAAGGTAAGAGTATATTTTGGTGTAGTACTTTTGAAATTTATGCATAGTTTTTTTTCTATAATACACATTTTACATGAGATTTTCTCCTACCTCATATATGAGATAAATTACTCTGGAAATGCAGTAATACCAATTGCTTTCTCAACTGTAAAATAACGATGATAACATTTCCACAAGGTTGGTAATATGTGTTTGTATGAAAAGTACTCACGTTATTTTTCTCTGTCTTGGTAGTTCTATTTACCACATGGAACTAGGAAATGACACACAAATTTCAGAATTTCTTCTTCTGGGACTTTCAGATGTACCAGAATTGCAGCCCCTCCTATTTGGGCTCTTCCTCTCCATGTACCTGATCACTGTGTGTGGAAACCTGCTCATCATCCTGGCCACCATCTCAGACTCCCACCTGCACACCCCCATGTACTTCTTCCTCTCCAACCTGTCCTTTGCTGACATCTGTTTCACCTCCACCACCATCCCAAAGATGCTGGTGAACATCCAGACCCAGAGCAAGGTCATCACCTATGCAGGCTGCATCACCCAGATGTTCTTTTTCATACTCTTTGCAGGGCTGGATATCTGTCTGCTGACTATGATGGCCTATGACCGGTATGTGGCCATCTGTCACCCCCTGCACTACACGGTCATCATGAACCCTCAGATCTGTGTGTTGATGATTCTGGTGTCCTGGGTCATGAGTGCCCTGCATTCCCTGTTACATAGCTTAATGGCATCACAGCTGTCCTTCTGTACACATGTGGAAATCCCCCAGTTTTTCTGCGAACTTAATCCAGTGGTCCACCTTGCCTGTTCTGACACCTTTCTTAATGACGTGGTGATCTATTTGACAGCTATGGGCATAGCTGGCAGTTCCCTCATCTATGTCCTTTATTCTTATTCTAAGATAGTTTCCTCCATTCGTGCAATCTCATCAGCTCAGGGGAGATATAAAGCCTTTTCCACCTGCGCCTCTCACCTCTCAGTTGTCTCCTTATTTTATTGTACAAGCCTGGGTGTGTACCTAAGTTCTGGTGCTACCCAGAGCTCACTCTTAAGTGCAGCAGCCTCGGTGATGTACACGGTGGTCACCCCCATGCTGAACCCCTTCATCTACAGTCTGAGGAATAAAGACATAAAGAGGGCTCTGAAACCGTTGTCAAAGGAAGAGAAATAATCAGGCCATCTTTCAATGTTACGTGGAGTTGCAGGGATAAATTTCCTCAGATTCATACATTGTGACTCTTTAATCCGACTGTAGAAGAAGAATTTCATCCATCTCTTGACTTTACTTTCAATCTATTTGATCTCTGGTTTTTACACAATTTAAGTTGTTCTTTTTTTAAAATGTTTCTGCTCTCCCTGCATTCAACAATTTTTCTCTTGACCTACTTTCCCGTATTTATTCCCAAAGTAAGATCAGGGACAACGTGGAGATTCATATCTCTTTTACGCAGGTTGAGCATCTCTTATCTAAATCCAAAATCCAAAAATCAAAACCTTTCTGAGCATAGGTAGAAAAGGTCATAAATAACATCATATGATAGGTCAGAATCACAATGCATCCATGCAAAAAGAGTGTATAAAATTGCCTCTGACGATGTTTATGAGGTGTATATGAAACATCTATGAATCTTTTGTTTAGACGTGAGTCCCATCCCAAAGACCTATCATTACACAATGCTAAAATTCAAAATTTGAAAAAAAAAATCTGCAATCTGAAACACTTCTGTTCTGAAGCACTTTGGAGAAGAGGAACTCGATGTGTATGTATTATGGTATGTTTTTTATTTATTAAGTTATACTTGGCCAGACCAGCAGATGATGTCATGGAATTCTCAGTTGGCCATGTGGGATCTAGTCTCCTTAACCACCATGCTACCTGGCTGGCCTAACTTAGACAATTTCTATAAGACACCAAGCTCACATTATGAAGAATAAGAAGATTTCAATATATCTGTAATAACAAAGTAAAAACTCATGATAACGGGGGCCAGTAGGTGGCATGATGCTTAAGGCGCTGGACTCCCACATGTCTGGCTATGGTTTGAGTCCCAAACTTGGTGGCTTGCTTTCTCACTTCCTTCCTCTCTCTCTCTCTCTCTCTCTCTCTCTCTCTTGTGAGCACACGTGTCCTATAGCAAATTTTAAAAAATGAATACAAATAGAAAATAAAATTTTAAAACTTTATGATGAAGGAATAAATGACAGCTCTTAACTCGGGATATAGGTTTAAAATTCCTAATTGCTTTGGTAAAGGTTTTATGAAGCCAAGAATTAGAGTGCTTGTAGTTTTAAAATCATACCTCTCCCCCACGTAATGGCTATGTTACTGAACTCCCATGTAGTCGACCACTGTTCGAGTCCCGGACCTGGTGGCTTAAACTCACACTGGGCACGTGTGCGTGCGTGCCCAAGATCCCAAGAGGAGAATGGAGGAGAAGGGATTGCGGTG
>NW_006203499.1:44364-63945 GCF_000334495.1 Tupaia belangeri chinensis
AAAAAAAAAAAAAAAATCTCTCCAAAAAAATAAATAAACAAAAATTTAAAAAAGAAAGAAAGAAGTAATTTCCAGTGTGTATCAGAGTCTAGCACAAAGTAAGGCTCTGATAAACCTGGGGTTCTCACTAGACTTTGGAGAAAGGTAATTCAAAGGTGGGCTAAGCTGTTAGTGAAGCAATAAGACTGTCGCCATTTTGAAATTAAGAGAGGCCTCTCACAAGAACCATCTGAGCAAGTACTGAGACATGGGAAGATCAGTTTGAGGACTGGTCAAACTGTGTGTGTGTGTGTGTGTGTGTGTGTGTGTGTGTATACACTTTTTTTCCAGTTTTTGCCATTGGGAATGTGTGCTCACTACAGAGGGAGGGAAAATGAGAAACCAACTCCGAGTGGGGATGGCCATGCTTCACTCCCTTCTCATTCTACTGGAATTTTGGGCACACACACATGAGCACCCAGTGTAATTTTCAAGTCACCAAGTCTGGAACTCAATTCATGGTCAGCCACGTGGGAGTCCAGCGCTTTAACTGGCATGCCATCTGCTGGCCCCTTATTTTATTTTATGTATTTTTAAATCAGTATACATCTGTACAGCATATAAAATGGTTTTTCTGAGCATGAATACAGTATAGATTTGTCTAGTCAAGGATATTACCATATTATCATTACCAGGTAAGTTTGCATTTTTGTGTCTGTGTGTGTGTGTGTGTGTGTGTGTGTGTGTGTACACATACATTTTTATTTATCACAGAAATATACTCCACAGTGTAAATAATGAGTGATATTATTATTCTAAGTTTAGTTGTTTGAGAAAACACCAAGACTATTTTCAAAATACCTGTAAATTTACATTCTTTTTTTTAATTTCATGTTCTTATACATTCAATTACCTTTTCTTCCTTACAAAGTGAATATTTCAATATATCAATATTTCTCCCTAGTCCAGTTGATTAAACTATAAAATATCTTCAACCAATAACACCACATTTCTTTGTCCCATTAATGCTTCGCCTCTGTATTTTTCTAAATGTCCTTCCTCGGGCCCTACTCTTCCACACACACTATATCTGGTATTTACTCCCATTTATGTTCTTATTTAAGGTAGGGTATGTCCTCCAACATTTCTGCATTGATAAGAAAGATCCAGACCAAGACGATGTTTGAAGAATTTACCTTGCCACCACAGTTTGTAAAGTATATATTCCCTAGTACTTTCTTCCACACTAGATATTCACATAAAAAAAATTTAATTAGGGGGCCAGCAGGTGGCGTGGTGGTTAAGGTGCTGGACACTCCCACATGATTGACCACGGTTCGAGTCCTGGACCTGGTGGCTTGCTTTCTCACTTTCCTCCTCTTTCTCTCTGTGTCTCTCTCTGGTCAAATCAACATAAAATGAATGAATGAATAAAAGTAAATAAATAATTAAAAATATATATTTAATTAGTTATTCAGTGAAAGGAGGCTTAGTAAGGAGATTTACTTTATAATTATTTCATCACCTATGAAGGCAAACACATTTGTAGGTTCGATAGCCACTTGCTTTCCTTTTTGCAAAAACAAACCGGGAATGGGTACGTGAAGGAATAAGGATACTCAGGTCAAAGTAATTGACTCTGTTGGTAGGTGAGGACTGATTTTCACATGCTTGTATCTTGTGCCCTGTGAATAGCAAGAACATGTTGAGTATTTCAGGACAGTCTGGTGATACTTGTTAGCTGTCTCCCCATAACCAGTTACAGAAACAAACTCCCTTCTTCTCCAGCCTCTGCCTCTTCTCTCATTGTGAGAAGCAGCAGCTGGACTTAGCTGGGAACAGTAGAAGGCTAGACTTGTGCAACACAGGGTAAACCATGGGGAAGAGTAATAAAAATGGAATTCACCTGACTTCTAATCTGATCTCTTGGGAACAGACCATCTGCAGAAAACTCCTTTCCATCCAGACCAGTGTCTGAAATCACATGCTTAGAGTTCAGAGTAGCAATTAGGGAGGGAGCTGTAGATATCTCCTTGGCTGTTGCCCTTCAGAGAGCACAGTTGGGCAAGAAGCAACATGGTGGTTTGTTCTGGATTCCTGAGTCTGGCTCAGCAACTGATACTTGACTCTTCCTCACTGCCTTGTCTGGAACACAGCTCCAGTCTCCATCAGAGACCACCTATCGAGGAATTTAGGCTTCCATGCAGAGGCTGTGCTCTCAGAGACCCCATAAGGTGAGTCTAGGAGCACAGGTGACACTGCAGAAGCAGGTCAAGGATGATGGAAGCCCAGAATGTTTACCCAAGGTGAACTGAGAACCAGACCAGCCTAGCTCACAGCGGAAGAGAGGTCTGTGGTTGCTTACTTATCAATGGATTTAATTGTGATGCTAAATAGCCAAGGGTCCTTTGACTAAGCAAGGCAAGGGTCATTGTTGACAATGAAATGATGGTAATGGAAATCTGATTGATGATAATGTGTTTGGTAATATCTTTGGACTCATATGCAGTGTATTTATGCTGAGAAAATTAGTTTTGTATGCTGTGAAGATGTACAGAGATTAAATGTAAAAAAAAAAGGAGTATAAATAAAATTTTAAAAATGAAGGGACCAGCAGATTGCACAATGGTTATGTTGCTGGACTCCCAGGTAGTCAACCTTATTACAACTTCCAGAGCCAGTGGCTTAATACTCACACCAGACACATGTGCCTGTGTGCTCCAAATTTTGAGAGAAGAATGGAGGAGAATGGATTGCAGTGTGGCCCTCTCCCCTGGGTGGTAATTTCTCTCTTTCTGTATCTCTGTCTCTCTTTCTCTCCAGGTAGCACAAGCGCCCTATAGCAAAATCTCTTATTTATTTATTTATTTATTTATTTATTTATTTATTATTTATACATTAAATCGCTATACATCATTTAGGTTGTACACAAAAATCTCTCTTAAGAAATAAAAATATTTTTTTTCTTTTTAGATTTTTTATTTTATTTTAAGTTCTTTTAATACATTCAATCACATTATTTAGCTTGTAAAGTGAATATTCCAACACATGTGCATTTCTCCCCAGTCCAGTTAATAATATTATAAAGTTATCTTAAACAAATAATACCCTATTTCTTTGTCCCATTAATCCAGTGCCTCTCTATTTTTCTCCTTCATGTCCTTCCTCACTCTATTCCTTCACCTACCTTCTTCCCACCCTATATCTGGTATTTACAGCCATTTACTGAGTTCCTATAGCTTTTAGTCATTCAGTTTCAGTCATAGAGTGTGGGCATTCGGTATATGTTAAGTGGAAACATACAATGTCTCTCCTTCATAGCCTGGCTTGCTTCACTCAGCAGTAAATATAATGTTAACATCTTTAAAGGAAAAAAAGAGAAGGGGAGAGGGAAGTGTCAAGTACTTCCAGTAAAACTGACGAAGTCCAAGATATTTTGAAAGTAAGTGGAATGGAGAAATGGAATATTAGGTATGAACGGACATGCAGTGAAGTGAGGTCTTAGCTTTCTTTGTTTTTAAAGAAAATTTTGCTATAGGAAGTGTGCAGTCACTGGAGAGACAAAGACAGAAAGAGAGAAATCACCCCTGAGATGGGATAGCCACACCGCAATCCTTTCTCCTTTATTCTCCTCTTTGGATTTTGGGCCACACATACATGCACATACCTGAAATGAGTTTCAAGCTGTCAGGTCCAGAACTCAAACTGCAGTCAACCATGTGGGAGTCCAGTGCCCTAACCACCATGCCATCTGCTCACCCAAGGCCATATCACTTTGATTTATAAGGTTAGATCTATACTCCTATGTTTCCAAATGGATTAGATTCAGTCCAAGGGTATGTATGCAGATACAACCTTGCAACAGAAGTTCATGAAGAATCCATTCCATAGTGCCTCCTCTCACACTGGAAATTCAGATAGAAAGTATTTAATTAATTATGAAGTGAAAGGGGGCATATGAAAGAGAGCTTTAATTTGTAATTATTTCCTTACCTGTGAGACCAAATACACGAGTGGGTTCATTAACCATTAATTTTCATTTTTTGCAAATTCCCTGTGCAATCCTTTGATTTTGACAATGGGTTCAGCATGCTTTTAGTTTTGTTTTTTTTTAATTGTATCTTTTTGTACAAGATATTGGCATTTTTTCCATCATCTTGGTTGTCGTAATTTAGTTCTTTCGTGCACGTATGTATCGAAGGACTTGGGTGAGAATATGTGAAAGTTTATACATTTTGCAGAGCCAAGTCTATTAGTTGTTCATATTTTGTTCCACTTCCCACCCTTAATTTTTTTTAAATATACAAACTTTTTTCATCCTTAATTCTCATGCTGTTTTCATATCTCTGTTATTCCATATTGTGCCTTTTGGCTTCCTGTGGTTAGATTGTGTGTGTGTGTGTGTGTGTGTGTGTGAGAGAGAGAGAGAGAGAACGTACCACCTCCAGAGGGAGATGGCCGCACCACAATCCCTTCTCCTTCATTCTCTTCTTGAGATTTGAGGCACATACACATATGTGCCCAGCATGCTTTTGAAGCCACCAAATCCAGGACTTGAACCACAGAGTTAGCATGTGGGATCCAGCCACCCCGAACTCCCACACCTCTGGCTGGCCCAGTTAGATCATTTTTCAACTCACATCACCTTCTCACATTGTTTGAAATGCATTACGCTTTACCAGTTCACTAAAGATTACCTTCACCTTCCATAAGTATATTTGAATATGTATATATATGTATATGTATATCTTTTTAAATTTTTATTTATATTTTTAAATATATTTTATTTTAATATCTTTATGTACAATGAAATTCTATATGTATACTCTCGTTTCCTGATTTTTTTTTTTTTGGAGAGGTTTTTCACTGTAGGGCGCGTGCGCTTGCCAGACAGACAGAGATATAGAGACAGAAAGCGAGAAATCACCCCCGGGGGGGGGATGGCCACGCCACAATCCCTTCTCCTCCATTCTCCTCTCGGGATCTTGGGCACGCATGCACACGTGCCCAGCGTGAGTTTTAAGCCACTGAGTCCGGGATGCGAACTGCGGTCGACTACATGGGAGTCCAGAGACATAGCCATTACGCTAACTGCTGGTTCCCTCGTTTCCTGAATTTTAAGACTTCTTGTTATATTCTTTTATTTCCAAGTCTTTGACAATTTAATGTTGAGTCAATGACCTATGTTGATGGCATGAAATTAATACTATTTGACATAATTTTTCCAGAAGTTACCTTTAAACTCTCATCCAATTCAATATAGTCATATTGAAATTGGTGTAATTAGCCTAATTACTTTCTCTTTGTCATTCTTTTAAAATAAGTTCTTAGTGCCTCTTAAATTTTTTCTGTCTATATTATGCAAACATCCCTATTAATACACATTTTTATGTAATGGCATGAATAAAATCCTGTGCACATTGTAAATGCTCTTTATATGTTTCCTTTTTATCTTAGCATTTAAAAATTTATTTATTTATCATCATAATCTTGTTTATATTATATTGAATCACATATAACTTTACAGTTACATTTCTTTTAACAGAAGGAATACCATGCATATCAGTCAATACAGAGACATTAAAATCCCCATTTCATCATCCAATAGCTTCTCTTTTTCCCCCCCGTCATTATTATTATTATTATTCCATTTATTTTTTAAACAGTCAATCACCAGAATTTTTTTTAGAGGTTTTTGCTATAGGGCGCGTGCACTCACCAGAAAGACAGAGACAGAGAGACAGAAAGTGAGAAATCACCCCCCAGGGGGGATGGCCACGCCGCAATCCCTTCTCCTCCATTCTCCTCTCGGGATCTTGGGCACGCACACACACACGCCCTTCATGAGTTTAAGCCACTGGGTCTGGGACTTGAACTGCAGTTGACTTCATGGAAGTCCAGTGACATAGCCATTACACCAACTGTTGGTCCCTATCTTAGCATTTTTAATTGACATGTAATTGTTTTATCTTTAGGGATATTCTGATCTACTTCCAATGAGTTTAATAAGATTCTTATCTTTTCTCCCTTCTAACTTTCAACTAATTCTGTTACTTTAAACAAATTTTATAGACAATTTTATTACCTATGAGAACATAAATTATCCTCCATATTCATATATATATCTCCTAGGAAAAATATGAAAGTACTTAAAAACATTTGTGGAAAATTTAATTAAAATATGAGTTTATTTGTGGACAAAATTTTTAAAAATCTATGCATACTTTTTTTCTTCTTAAAATTTATTATTTTTATATTACATTTAATCACATATAACTTTACGGTATATAACATTTCTCTTTCCAGAACAATTACCATATCAATCAAGACAAAAACATTACTATACATATCATAATCAACAAATATCTTTTCATTTTTTCAGAATATATATATATGTATATATAAAAACATTTGATTGCTATACATCTTTTGGCTTTTAAACAGAATTTACCAAACATGAAATACATCTCAGTTTGCATAGTTTTTTCTTAACACACATTTTATGTGAACTTTTTGAAGACTCTCCCATCTAAGGAATAGACTAATTCAGAAATGTAATAATACCAATCAATAATTTTTCTTGACTGCAAAATAAAGATTATAACATTTCCACAATGTTGGTAATATCTGTATGAAAAGTACTCATGCTATTTTTCTCTTTCTTGGTAGTTCTATTTACCACATGGAACTAGGGAATGACACACGAATTTCAGAATTTCATCTTCTGGGACTTTCGGAGGATCCAGAATTGCAGCCCCTCCTATTTGGGCTTTTCCTCTCCATGTACCTGATCACCATGTGTGGAAACCTGCTCATCATCCTGGCCACCATCTCAGACTCCCACCTGCACACCCCCATGTACTTCTTCCTCTCCAACCTGTCCTTTACTGACATCTGTCTCACCTCCACCATCGTCCCAAAGATGCTGGTGAACATCCAGACACAGAGCAAGGTCATCACCTATGCAGGCTGCATCACCCAGATGTTCTTTTTTACATGCTTTGCAGGTCTGGATGTCTTTCTGCTGACTGTGATGGCCTATGACCGGTATGTGGCCATCTGTCACCCTCTGCACTACACAGTCATCATGAACCCCCTGCTCTGTGTGTTGCTGGTCTTTACAACCTGGATCATGAGTGTTCTGCATTCCTTATTACATAGCTTATTGGTGTCAGAGCTGTCCTTCTGCACAGATTTGAAAATCCCCCATTTTTTCTGTGAATTTAATCAGGTGGTCCACCTTGCCTGCTCTGACACCTTTTTAAATAAAACGGTCATGTATTTTGCATCCTGTCTGGTGGGTGGTGGAACCCTTTCTGGGATCCTTTACTCTTATTCTAAGATATTTTCCTCTATACATAGAATCTCATCTGCTCAAGGAAAGTATAAAGCCTTTTCCACCTGTGCCTCTCACCTCTCAGTTGTGTTCTTATTTTATTGTACAAGTATGGGTGTGTACCTCAGTGCTGGGGCGACCCACAGCTCACATGCAAGTGCAACAGCCTCAGTGATGTACACTGTGGTCACCCCCATGCTGAACCCCTTCATCTACAGTCTGAGGAATAAAGACATAAAGAGGGCCCTGAGACAGTTAATCACAGGAAAGCAATAATCAGACCGTTTTTCAAGGGTACACAGGAGATAAAACTCTAGGATTCATAAATTGCAGTTCTTCTCTCTTATAGCCTCCCTTCTAAGATGATGAAAAAAGGAAAAATGATCATGCCAAAAAGGGCCGAGGCCACGTGCAGCCTATTTGCTGCACGAATTGTGCCCTATGTGTACCCAAGGACAATGCAATTAAGGCGTTCGTCATCAGGGACCAGCAGTTGGCATAATGGCTGCTATGTCGCTGGACTCCCATGTAGTCGACCATGGTTTGAGTCCTGGACCCGGTGGCTTAAACTCACGCCGGGCACATGGGAGTGCATGCCCAAGATCCCAAGAGGAGAATGGAGGAGAAGGGATTGTGGCATGACCATCCACCCTGGAGGGTGATTTTTCACTTTCTGTCTCTCTGTTTCTCTCTGTCTTTTCTGGTGAGACCACATGCCCTAGAGCAGAAACCTCTCCAAAACAAAAGTTCATCATCTGAAACATATTAGAGGCCACAGTAGTTTGGGACATCTCCGAAGCAAGTGTCTTCGACGTCTATGTGTGCCCCAAGCTGTACGTGAAGCTACGTTACTATGTGAGTTGTGCCATTCATAGCAAGGTAGTCAGGAATCGATCTCATGAGGCTCCAAAAGGACCAAACACCCCACCTCAATTTAGACCTTTGGGTGCTGCCCCTCCTCCTCCACCAAATCCCATGTAAAGAGCTGAGTCTTTAAGGACTTAAGAACTGTCCCCCGGGAAAAAAATAAATAAAATGCAAATTATTCAATTAAAAAAGTAAATTGAAGTTCTTTTTTTTTTTTTTTTTTTTTTTTGGAGAGGTTGCTATAGGAAGCATGTGCTCGCCAGAAAGACAGAGAGAGACAGAGAGACAGAAAGTGAGAAATCACCCCCGGGGGGATGGCCACACTGCAATCCCTTCTCCTCCGTTCTCCTTTCAGGATCTTGGGTACGCACGCACACATGCCCAGCGTGAGTTGAAGCCACCGGGTGCGGGACTTGAACTGCAGTTGACTACATGGGAGTCCAGTGACATAGCCATTATGCTAACTGCTAGTCAGTCCCAAGATCACAATTTTTCACTTCTGTGTCTATCATTTCTTTCTCTATCACTACCTTAATTGCTCCCCCTGAGAATATGGACTTTCATTTACTCAAGTGTGTTTTGGCTGGTCTTGGTATCTTATTTTCCTCAAATAAATCCTATACTTTTATTCAGCTCTGTGCCCAAAGTGCCTACAACATTCCCTGGCAAAGAATAGAAGAGTAAAAGTTGTTTAACAGGGGCCACAGGTGGCATGGTAGTTAAGGCATTGGACTCCCACATGGGCAACTGAAGTTCAAATCCCAGACCTGATGGCTTGCTTTCTCATTTTCCCTCTCTTTCTCGCTCTCTGTCTCTTTCTGGTCAAATTTTAAAAATAAATAAATTAAATTAAATAAGTAATTCTTTCAAAAAAAAAAAAAGCTGCTTAACAAATACGTGTAGTCTACACAGGAAGACAAACCACGTAAGTCATTGGCTTAACATGGTTTCATGTCTGAGATGATCTTAAATATAATGGAGTAACATTTTCAGCCAAGCATTGAATTACTACAGGAGATTTGCTCTGATAAAATATATCTACTCAGTGAAGCATGGAAGCTTGGTGTTTATGTATAAGTTTGTTCGCTGGAGTGAAGTATTTGGTGTTGTGTTCTGCATTAGTTCATTGTGTTGTCTTGCTATTTCTGTTTTCAAACTCAACGATTGTCTATATATGACTCCTTCTATTGTTCTAATAAATATCCTCCCTTTAAAATATTTTGTGATAGGGCCATCAGGTAGTATGGAGGTTAAGGCAGTTGGATCCCAGTTGGTTGACTTCAGGGTTCAAATCCCAGACCCAGCAGCTTGAAATTCACTCTGGATGCATGTGCATGCATACTCAAATTCCAAGATGAGAATGGAGGAAGGATTGCAGCATAGTCATCACGCCTTGGGGTGTGTGGGGGGGAGTGATTTCTCTCTCTCTCTCTCTCATCTCCAGAGAGTGCATGTGTCCTATAGCAAAAAAAAAATGTGATATCTATTGAAGATAACTTTATATTATTGTCAACTGGACTGGCAAGAGATGTACACATGTTGTAACATTCACTTTGTTACCTAAGTAACATGAACTGGAATGTACAAAAGAAATTAAAATAAAAACAAATTAAAAAATAAATAATAAAACATAAAAATTTAAAAATTGTGATAAACATAAAAGGGGAGATAAATAATCTGTGTATTTACACTAAAGTCAGTTTCTATGTCCCTTTTATATTTTACACTTTCTTTCGTCTTCATGGTCAAAGGATGACTCATGTGAAAAGTTTCAGTGTCTTACAGTATTGCCTGTAGAATTAGAGACTTGTGATTCAGAGTCACAACTTATTATTGCAAAAATACTTATGTCCTGACCACCTTTCCTAGTTACCTAGAAGGGAACCCCAAAGGTAGTCTCTTTTAAATACAATGATATGAAATAAAAAGGATTATCCATATAATCAGAAATGTTGTCTTCAAATATAAGAACAAACTCCTATAATTAAGAGGCAGCAGACTTCTCTGAATGTCTTTAGTTTTGTTTGTATTAATTATTGTAATGGTGAGCTATTGCTGCATAACAAGCCAACTTGATAATTAATGGTTTAATATCATGCTTTTGTAGTACACTGGAGTTGATATTGGTGAAGTCGTCTCATTGGGAATTGGGAAATATGAATTGTGAAGGGGACAAAATATTTAGTTCAAAAGATTATCCATATCTTAACTAGTTCTTAAATTCTGAGTAGAAAGGACAATTTGAGAGGGGAAGATCAAGAAAAGTGGTGGTATCTTACAATGCCTTTTATAGCTTCTTTTTTAAACATTGAATGTGTCTGGCTGCTCACTTTTTGTCAACCAAAACAAGTCACATGTCCAAGCTCAAAGTCAATCGTAGTAGGGATATACACTCCTAACAACAAAACACAGAGCTAATGGTGGAGAAGCATAACCTTGCTAAAGAGACTAAGAGAGTGAATAAATAAGTGAAAAATAAACTTGTCTATCCAAGGGATAAATGGACACATAGACATTCCATATATCTGTTGATGTCATGTATTTATGAATGATACGCTCTAGACTTGCAACAAAGAAGACAACAGTTCTTGGAAGACTTGGAGGAATAATTTGATACACCAAGAAGTACCAGACATCCTGGCATCTGGCAAGGCCATTCACTTGAACTGGTATCAGGATGAGGCAGGGAGGGGTGCAAGTTCAAGTTCATTTTAAAGTTCCAAGACACAAAACTGAAGTCCAAAGGTGAGTGGGGGAGGGGATGGGCCATGGATCCTGGCCTTTAGGCAGCTTCTTTCTTTCTTTCTTTTCTTTCTTTCTTCTTTCTTTCTTTCTTCTTTCTCTCTTTTTCTTTCTTTCTTTCTTCCTTTCTTTCTCTCTCTCCCTTTCTTCTTTCTTTCTTTTTGCATCTTCTTTTTCTTTCTTTCTTTCTTCCTTTCTTTCTCTCTCTCCCTTTCTTCTTTCTTTCTTTTTGCATCTTCTTTTTCTTTCTTTCTTTCTTCCTTTCTTTCTCTCTCTCCCTTTCTTCTTTCTTTCTTTTTGCATCTTCTTTTTCTTTCTTTCTTTCTTCCTTTCTTTCTCTCTCTCCCTTTCTTCTTTCTTTCTTTTTGCATCTTCTTTTTCTTTCTTTCGTAATTTGCCCTAGGATGTTTGTGCTCACTGGAAAGAGAGTGAGAAAAAGAGAGAAAATAAACTCCCAGGAGGGATGACCACACAGCATCTCCATTCTTTTCTCAGTATTTTGCACACACAAATGCATATGCCCAGTGAGCTTTTCAAACCACAGAGTCCAGGACTTGAACTGAATGTGCAGTCAGCCATGTGGGCTCCAACTTCCATAACTACCACTCCACCTGACTAGCCCAAATCTAACCAATTCTAGAAGCACCAAGCTCACATTATAATGAATAAAATTTCAACATATCTGTAATAACTAAAAAAATATATATATATATATATGATGAGGGGGGCCAGCAGGAGTTGTGGTGGTTAAGGCATGGGGTTCCTACCTGGCTGACCACAGTTTGAGACTCAGATATAGTGGCTTGCTTTCTCACTTTCCCTCTTTGTGGATCTCCCTGAGGAACACACATGTCCCATAGCAAATTAATAATGATAATAAATTATATTTTTAAAGATTTAAAATTGAAGTAATAAATGGTAGTTCATAACTTGTGATATAGGTATGAAATTCCTAATTGCTTTACCAAAGCTTCATGAAGCCAAGAAGTGGAGTATTTGCAGTTTTTTTATTTTTTTATTTTATATATATATTTTTTATGCATTCAATCACATTATTTAGCTTACAAAGTGAACATTTCAATATGTGAACATTTCTCCCCAGTCCAGGTGATCAAAATATTTTCAACAGATAACACCACACCTCCCGTCAATGCTCTGCCTCTGTATTCCTCCTCCAAATGTATTTGTAGTTTTAAGGAACTTACCTCTCTCCCCTTTTTAAAGAAAGGAATAACAATTTTCTGGTGGGTATCACAGGCTACCACAAAGTAATGGTTTGAACTTAGAGTTTGGAGAAAGGTAATTCAAAGGTGGGCTAAGCTGTGAGTGAAGCAGGCCAGCAGGACTGCCACTATTTTGAAATTAAGAGAGAGCTTTAACAAGAGCCATCTGACCAAGTGAGTCAGGGGAGATTTGTTTGAGGAATGGTCAGATCTTTTTTATCTATCTATCTATATTTATAGATATATAAATGTTTTTGCCATTGGGCTTCTGAGCTTGCTGGAGAGACAGGGAAACTGAGATATCACCTCCAAGAGAGGATGATATGCTGTACTCCATTCTGCTCCATTCTCCTCCTGGGATTTTGGGCTTCCACACACATACACCAGCCATGATTTTCAAGCTACAAGTTCTGGGACTCAAACGTAGTCAGCCATGTGGGAATCCAGTACCTCAATTAGAACACCATGTGCTGTTCCCTTATTGTATTTTTATATATTTTTAAATGTACATTTAATCAGTGTACATCTCTATAGCATACAAAGTGATTTTTCTGAGCAAGAATAGAATACATGTCAGTCCAGTCAGGGATATTACTACATACATTATCATCACCAGATGACTTTTCATTTTTGTGGTTTTTTAAAAGCTTTATTTGAGATGGGTATGGTTACCTATATTTTTGTATCGAGAAGAAAGATCCAGACCAAACAGTTGTTTGCAGATTTTGTCTGGCAACCGAGTTCCTGAAGTATATATTCATTCCATAGTACTTTGGTCCACACTACTATTCATATAAAAGTATTTAATTAATTATTAAGTGAAAGGTGGGGTAGTCAAGAGCTTTACTTTATAATTGTTTCATTACCTGTGAGGCTAAATACATGTGTGGGTTTGTTAGTCATTTACTTTCCTTTTTACAAAACAAAAAAGAAAAGAAACGAAACCAGAAATGAATCCTTGAAGAAAAATTAAGATAATTACTCAGGAAGAAGCAATTGACTGAATGATCATAGTGAGGAAGAATTGGCGCCTGCTTGTATCTTGTGCCTATAAATACTACAAAGATGTTGAGCCTTTCAAGACAGTTTGGTGGTTTTTGCTAGCTGTCTCTTCATAACCAGTTACAGAAACAAACTCCCTTCTTCTCCAGCCTCTGCCTCTCTATTCATTGACTGTGAGAAGCTGCAGCTGGACTTAGTAGGGAACACTAGAAACTTAGACCTGTGCGACACACAGGGTAAACCATGGGGAAGAGTAATAATAATGGGATTCTCCTGACTTCTAAGCTGGTCTCTTGAGAACAGACCATCTGCAAGGAAAGTTTCCTTTTTGTCCAGACCAGTGTCCATTGGGAAACACATGTTTAGAGGTCAGAGTAACAGGGAAATGAGCTTAATGAGCAGGTAGGGGGAGCTGTAAATATCCCTTCTGCTGTTGTCCTTCAGAGTGCACAACTTGGCCCAGAAGAAAGGTGGTTGGTTATTTTCCATTTTCGATCTGGCTCAGGGACCGATGCTTGACTCTTCCTCACTGCCTTGTCTGGAACGCAGCTTCAGTCTCCATCATAGACCACCTACGGAGGAACTCAGGTATCCACACAGAGGTCATCCTCTCAGAGACCCCATACAGGTGAGTCTACAAGCTCAGCTCAGCAGACACTGCAGCAGGAGGTCAGAGACAATGGAAGCTGAGAATGTGTACCCAAGATAAACTTAAGAGCTAGACCAGCCTAGCCCACATCTGAGACTGGTCTGTACTTGCTTGCTAAATTGATATATTTATGTATGATGCTGAATAGAGAAGGGACATTGGACTGAGTAAAGCAGGGGTCATTGTTGACAATGAAATGATGCTAATGAAAGTCTGATGGGTGATAATGTGTTTGGAAATATCTTTTTTTATTTTTTTAAAATTATTATTTATTTAATTTTATTTATTCATTCATTTATTTTAATTTGACCAGAGAGAAACACAGAGAGAGAGAGAGAGAGAGAGGGAAAGGGAGAAAGGAAGCCACCAGGTCTGGGACTCGAACCGTACTAACACCTGAGGTCAGTAGAAGGCATGCTGATTAAGGCACTGAACTCCCATGAGGCCTACAGCATTTTGAGCACTAGATTTAACAGCTTGAAAATCACACTGGACATGCACGTATGCATGTGCAAAATCCCTAAAGGTGAACGGAGGAGTGATTTCTTACTTTCTGTCTCTCTGTTTGTCTCTGTCTCTCTGGCAAGCACATGTGGCTGGCCTGTAGCAAAAATTCTCTCTTAAAAAATAAATAATAATAATATTAATATATTTAAGAAAAATAAAAAGGAGAATGGAAAGTGTCAAGCACTTCCAGAAAAACTGAGTCTCAGATATTTAGAAAGTAAGAGGAATGGAGAAATGGATGGATGGAGGGATATGCAGTAAAATGAGGCCATTTCTTCTTCTTCTTTTTTTTTTTTAGAGAGATTTTTGCTAAAAGATGTGTGTACACACTAGAGAGAAGAGAAGGAGAAAGAAATCTTCCCAGATGGAATGGCCAAACTGAAATCTCTTCTCCTCTCAAGATTGTGGGCATACATACACACAAACACCCAGCATGAGTTTCAAGCTGCCAGGTTGGGGACTCGAACTATAGTCAGCCATGTAGAAGCCTAGCACCCTATCTACCATGCCACCTGCTGGCCTACTCCATATTATTTTTATTTGTAAGATGGGGTCTATTCTCCTATATTTCTATGTTGATAAGAAAGATCCAGTCCAGGGAAATGTTTGCAGAATTTACCTTGAAACAGAAGTTCCTGAAGCATACATACCATAGCATCTTCTCTCCCCCTGGAAGTTTCCATAAAAAGTACTTAATAAATTATTGAGTGAAAAGGGGCATATCAAAGAGCTTTAATTTGTAATTATTTTATTACCTTTGAGACTGAATACACTTGTGGGTTTGTTAGCTATGTATCTTACTTTTTGCAAATCCCCTATGCAATCCTTTGCTTTTGACGATGTGTTCAGTGTGCTTTTCTTTCCCCCTTTTTTTTTTCCAGAGGAATTTTTGCTATAGGATGTATGTGTTCACCAGAGAGACAGAAAGACAGAAAGTGAGAAACCACCTCCCAGAGGGGATGGCCATGCCACATTCCCTTTTCCTCCATTCTCCTCTCAGGATCTTGGGCATGCACACACAAGTGCCCGGCATGAGTTTTAAACCACCCTGTTCAGGATTTGAACCATGATTGACTATGTGGAAGTCCTGCAACATAACTATTATACCATCTGCTAGTTCCTTGTTTCCATTTTGATTGCATTCTTTTGTAGTAGGTATTGTCATTTTCCCCCAATAACTTGGCTGTTGTAATTTAGTTCTTTTGTGTATGTATGTACAGAAGGCCTTGGGTGAGAATATGTGAAAGTTTACATGTTTTGTGGGGCCAAGTCTATTAGTTGGTCATATTTTGCTCTAATTCCCACCCCCAATTGTTTTTTATTAAACATACAAAGTTTTTCTGTATCCTTAGTTCTCATGCTGTTTTCATATCTTTTTAAATCTGTGTTGTGTCTTTTGATTTTCTGTGGTTAGATTTTGTGTGTGTGTATGTGTGTGTGTAAGAGAGAGAGAGAGAGAGCGACATAGGGTATATGACCTCAATGAAAAGAGATCTATATATAGAGAGAGATAGAGAAGGAAAGTGAGAAAGCACTGTTGGAGGAGTGGCCACACCACAATCCCTTCTCCTCTATTCTCTTCTTGGGATGTTTTTGAAGTCACCAAGTCCAGGACTCAAACCACAGAAGTAGCGTTATTGGATGGGATCCAGCCATCCCCAACTGCCACACCTCTGGTTGGTCCAGTTAGAAAATTTTACTAAATTTACATCACCTTCTCTCATTGTTTGAAATGCAATTATGCATTACAAATTCACTACAGATTACATTTATCTGCCGTAGATATATTTGAATATGTATGTGTACATATATATTTATATATGTATATATATATACATATATATGTATCTTTATTCAAAATGAAATTTTATCTGTGTATACTGTTACTTCCTGAATTATAAAAGACATCTTGTTAAATTCTTTTATCTCCAAGCTTTGACAATTTAATCGAATAAATGACCTATGTCAATGTCATTAAATTAATACTATTTGACATCTTTTTTCAAGAAGTCAGCTTTAAACTCTCAATTTTATTCAATGATATAGTTGAATTAAAACCATTATAATTCATCTAATTACTTTCTCATTGTCGTTCTTTATCCATAAGTTCTTAGTGTCTCGTAAAACTTTTCTGTCTGTATTATGCAAATGTTCATATTAATATACTTCTTATGCAACAGCGTGAATAGAATCCTATGCACATTTTAAATGCACTTCATATATTTACTCCTTATCTTAACATTTTTAATTGACAGGTAATGGTTAATATTTAGAGATTTTCTTATCTACTTCCAATTAGCATAACAGCTTCCTTGCTCAAATCTTTCAGCTTTCAGCTAACTTAGTTTCTTAAATTGATTTTTAGAAACAACTTTATTACCTGTAAGAGCATAGGGACCAGCAGTTAGCGTAATGGCTATGTCGCTGAACTCCCACGTAGCTGACTGCAGTTCAAGTCCCAGACCTGGTGGCTTAAACTCACGCCGGGCGCGTGTGCATGCGTGCCCAAGATCCCGAGAGAATGGAGGAGAAGGGATTGCGGCGGGGCCATCCACCCTGGGGGGTGATTTCTCTCTTTCTGTCTCTCTGTCTCTCTCTGTCTTTCTGGCGAGCGCATGCGTCCTATAGCAAAAAAAAAAACCTCTCCAAAAATAAAGCATAGATTATCTCCCATATTCGTGTATATATGCTAGGGAAAATAACAAAAGGCTTCAAAACATTTGTGGGAAACTGAATTAAAATCTGAGTTTGTTTTGGTACAAAAATATTTGAAATCTATGCATAGTTTTTTCATAACACATTTTACATGAACTTTTCGAAGATTTCTTTCCCTTCGTATAAGGGATAAACTGCTTTGGAAATGCAATCATACATATCAATTATTTCCTTGACTTCAAAATCATGATTGCAACATTTCAACAATAAAACCTTTTATAAAAAGTATTCATGTTTTTTTCTCTTTCTCGGTAGTTTTGTTTATCACATGGAACTAGGAAACGATACACAAATTTCAGAGTTTCTTCTTCTGGGACTTTCAGAGGAACCAGAATTGCAGCCCCTCCTTTTTGGGCTCTTCCTCTCCTTGTACCTGATCACCGTGTGTGGAAACCTGCTCATCATCCTGGCCACCATCTCAGACTCCCACCTGCACACCCCCATGTACTTCTTCCTCTCCAACCTGTCCTTTGCTGACATCTGTTTCACCTCCACCACCGTCCCAAAGATGCTGGTGAACATCCAGACCCAGAGCAAGGTCATCACCTATGCAGGCTGCATCACCCAGATGTTCTTTTTTACAGTCTTTGCAGGACTGGATGTCTTTCTGCTGAATGCAATGGCCTATGACCGGTATGTGGCCATCTGTCACCCCCTGCACTACACGGTCATCATGAACCCCTGGCTCTGTATGTTGCTGGTTCTGGCGTCCTGGACCATGAGTGTCCTGCATTCCTTGTTATATAGCTTAATGGTATCATGGCTGTCCTTCTGTACAGATTTGGAAATCCCTCACTTTTTCTGTGAACTGAATCAGGTGGTCCGTCTTGCCTGTTCTGACGCTTTTCTTAATGACATGGTGAGGTATTTTACAGCTATGAGCTTAGCTGGCAGTTCCCTCACCTATGTCCTTTACTCTTACTGTAAGATAGTTTTCTCCATTCGTGCAATCCCATCAGCTCAGGGGAAGTACAAAGCCTTTTCTACCTGTGCCTCTCACCTCTCAGTTGTCTCCTTATTTTATTGCACAAGCCTGGGTGTGTACCTTAGTGCTGGGAATACCCACAGCTCACACTCAAGTGCAGCAGCCTCAGTGATGTACACTGTGGTCACCCCCATGCTGAACCCCTTCATCTACAGTCTGAGGAATAAAGCCATAAGTAGGGCTCTGAAGAGATGCTTTGAAAGGGAAACAGTAAAAGGACCTCTCATTCTGGGACTACAAAACTGATTGTAATTATGGGACCAGCAGTGAGCGTAATGGCTATGTCGCTGGACTCCCATGTAGTCGACTGTGGTTTGCGTCCCGGACCAGGTGGCTTAAAACTCACGCCGGACGCCTGTGTGTGCATGCCCGAGATCCCGAGAGGAGAATGGAGGAGAAGGGATTGCGGTGTGGCCATCCCCCCTGGGGGGTGATTTCTCGCTTTCTGTCTCTCTCTGTCTGTCTGGTGAGCGCAAGCACCCTATAGCAAAAACCTCTCAAAAAATCGATTATAATTGCAAAACTTTAAGTGTCAAAGTCAAAACTGACAGTATTCTGATATAATTATGGAAGGAGAACTGGTTCCTTTCCTTTATATCTTGGAGTTTCTGGGTTTTGATTTCTGCTTCAATGTACAAAGATGTAAGTAACTTTTATTATCAAGCTTTTCCCTGTGTGTAAAATCGACTACCGCCTTAACCTTTGTCTGTTTTCCTATTTCCATAAATTAATGCCTACATCAGATCAGGAAGAAATGGAAATTCCCATTTCTTTGATGGAGAGCCATGAATTTTTAGAGATTTCTTCCCAAACAACAGGTTTCCTGTTTTTTGTTTGTTTGTTTTTATAAATATCATCAGGTCATAGGGCCAGCTGGTTGCATGTTGTTTGAGGCACTGGACTCCCACAAGGTTGACCAAGGTTTGAGTCCTGTGCCTGGTGTTTTACTTTCTCATTCTCTCTCTCTCTCTCTCTCTCTCTCTCTCTCTCTCTCTTTTATCATACATGTGTCCTATCATGAAGTAAATAATAATAATAAATAAAATTAAATAATTAAGAATATATATTGTCAGGACAGCCTATGGTGTTACAGTAACTCAATCCCACATGGTTGACTGCATGGTTTAAATCTCAGACCTCGAGGCTTGGAATCATGCCAGGCATATGTGCATGTGTGCCCAAAATCCTGAAAGAAGAAATGGAGTGGAAGGAATTGCAGTGGGACCATCCCCCATGGGAGATTCTTTCTCACTTTCCCACTCTCTCTCTTTTTCTCTTGCACCCTCTAACAAATTTAAATATATATTTACAGTCAGGAGTACTACTCCTATGTGGGAAAAAAAATATTTGCACTTTACAGCAAAGGTCATTTATATCATTTTTATAGTAGAAGAAAATCTGAAAGTCCAATGTTCACTTTTGTGTCTATCATTCTTCCTCTGTTGCTACTAACTGCTCTTTGTGATGATGTGTTAATCACACATTAATGTGTTCCATGGAGATTTGGGTGATTCAGCGTCAATCTGTTCCCATTAGGATCATGCTTCTTTTTTGGTTAAAACTAAATTTGTTAAAA
>NW_006203499.1:64201-71683 GCF_000334495.1 Tupaia belangeri chinensis
AATAAATACAGATACCCATGCTACAATCCTTTCTCCTCCGATATCTTCTCGGGATTTTGAGCAAGCGTGCCATTGCACCTGGTGTGTTTTTCAAGCTGCCAGGTCAGGCTTCAAACTATGGTCAGCCATGTTGAAATCCAGTGCCTTAACCACCATGCCACCTGCTGGCCCCTATCTTACTTAATTTGTACACATTTCCATTCTATTAGGACATAAGAGCGGTCTCCAAAAAGTTCATGGAAAAAAAAAGCACATTATGAAGAAAAAAACTACATGAATTGAAAAAAAAAAACTTTTTTGTTTCAACATATACTAATATTTTATTTACCTTTGTCCAGAAACTTTTTGAAATTATCTCATACCATGCGCTAATAAACTCCACTGCAGAATTTGAGGCTCAGAAGGGTATGAACCCGGTAAAGGATGTTCGGAACTCCATTAACATGTTTCCTGGTTGCATGATCCAGGCATCAGAAAGGAAAATATCAGTTCAATGAGAAAGGGCAAAGATGTCATATCCATTGTGAAAAAAAAAAGCAAGTTTATGCACTTTTTACTTTTTTATTTCTAATCTTTAATTGCACTTTATTTGGGGATAATTTATTAACATGTGGGAAGGGGGAAGGAGGAGGAAGAGCATGTGAGGAAAGACATTAAGGAGAAAAATAGAGAGGCCAAGAGATTTATGGGACACAGAAATGTTAGTGAATCGATAAAATGTGGGGAAGAAGAGATAGAGAAAGCAACCATGGGCACCAGAGACAGTGTGGGAGGAGGGTGGGGCATGGCAGAGGGTGATAGGGAATCAAGGATGGGGAAAAAAGCAAAATATACAGTAATCAAGAGATGGAAAATAATTTGTTGATGAGAACACATATGTTGCTGTGCTTGATTGAGCCAATATACAGTATATTCTGGATGGAAAAATCTCATTTTGTATGCTATAATGATGTATAGTAAATGAATGTAAATAAATAAATTTAAATTTAGAAAATCAGGGGGAAAATAATAATAATAAATGGAATTAATTCTTTCAAAAAATAAAACATGCACATGTAATAAATGATGCAGAGAAATCCATGTACCTTTTTTCTGTTTCACACATAATATTGACTTGCAAAGCCACAGCACAAGATCACCACCAGGATATTCAGATCAATAGGAGTCAAGAGGGACCAGCAGTTAGCATAATGGCTATGTCGCTGGACTCCCATGTAGTCGACCGCAGTTCAAGTCCCGGACCTGGTGGCTTAAGCTCATGCCAGGCACATGTGTGTGCATGCCCAAGATCCCGAGAGGAGAATGGAGGAGAAGGGATTGCAGTGTGGCCATCCCCCCTGGGGGGTGATTTCTCGCTTTCTGTTTCTCTGTCTCTCTCTGTCTGTCTGGCGAGCACATGCACTGTATAGCAAGAACCTCTCCAAAAAAAAAATAGGAGTCAAAATACAGAATAATTCCATCAACGCAGGGATCACTAGCTCTGCTCTATTATAGCGACAACCACTTCCCTCCCTGCCCAGTCCCTGATCTCTAGCAAACACTAATCTCTTCACCATTTATACTATAGTACCATTGCAAAAATGTTTTATGGACTATGAAAAGATCTGCCTAGGAAAATAGTGAAATAGATACTTCTGGGGACTGGTTTTGCCAGTGACTATGGTAGGCACTATGGACACAGCTCCAATTGAAACAAAATCTTAAAGATGAGGATAAATACCAATGACCAGTTACACAACTCATTAGATGCAAAAGTCCACTTCATCGAGAAGAATGTTAAGATACAAATGGACAGGACCAGAAGTTGGCATAATGGCTATGTTGCTGGACTCCCCCCTGGGGGTGATTTCTCACTTTCTGTCTCTCTGTTTCTCCTGTCTCTCTCTGCCTTTCTGGCAGCCCTATAGCAAAACCTCCAGAAAAAAAAAAAATACAGAGTCCCAGACCTCTTCCAAGCATGGAGAATGGGGATGAGGGTGGATTGAAAAAAAAAAAAAAGATACAAATGGACAATGGAATTTTGGACCAAACTGTGAAAAATTATGCTCTCAAATTTTCCTTTGCAACAAATTATATAAATGGACTTTGTTGCCAAGTGTAGCTTTTTCCATGGAGAAGTACAACTCTATTTCCTTAGCAACACAAAAGACAAAAAAATTACTGTGATCTATGTCACTTGAGAAGTTATTCTTAAGAAATCCATAGTGTACCAAGAGAACTAATTTTTTTTTCTTTTTTCTTTCTTTTTTTTGGAGAGATTTTTTTGCTATAGGGCATGTGCACTCGCCAGACAGGCAGAGAGAGACAGAGAGACAGAAAGCAAGAAATCACCCCCAGGGGGGATGGCCACGCTGCAATCCCTTCTCCTCCATTCTCCTCTCGGGATCTTGGGCATGCACACACACGCGCCTGGCATGAGTTTTAAGCCACTGGGTCTTGGACGCGAACCGCGGTCGACTACATGGGAGTCCAACGACATAGCCATTACGCTAACTGCTGGTCCCACTATTTTTAAAGAATTATTTACTGTTATTAATTTGACCAGAAAGACAGAGAGAGAAAGGAAAAGTGAGAAAGCAAGCTGGTAGGTCTGGGACTCAAACTGTGGTCAGCCATGTGGGAATCCAGCACCTTAACCACCTGTCAGCCTCCTGTACAAATAACTCGTATGCAAGATTGAGGATAACTCCTTTTTGCATTTTATTTATTATTATTGTGTATACATTCAATTGCTATACATCATTTAGATTGTAAAGAGACTTTACCCAGCATGAGGTACTCAGCATGAGGTCCTGGTACTCAGTCCAGCCCAGCTTAGACTACTATACACATCCAGATTGAGATAATTTTGAGAAATGATGAAATGATAGAGGAAAAAAAAAACCATTGGATATCAAAGAGATCAGAAAGCTTTAGAGTTAGTTACTTAACTTGTACAGAGATATAAAATCAACTGAACAATCATTACTCTTCTGTAATTCTTTGATTGCTGATTTCCTTGTTGTTTTTCAACTGATCAAGAACTGACAAACATATCTGAAGACCAGTTAGGGTCTTTGTATCTTTCACTTCAAAAAAAAAAAAAAAGAATCACATCCTAATAAAATACTTGTTCATAAAAAAACTCAAATTAATGGCAAGTTCTGAAAATAAACAGAAAGAAAAAGTACTACTTCCACTCCGGAAACAAAACATTTAACAGACACAAGAATACAAAATTGTCTGTTGAGGATGATACCTATGGTTATATCTATGATTTGACCGACATGCACTGCACACATGCTTTGAAAAACGCTATTGTATGCTATAAAGATTACAATGCTTAAATATAAATTATACAATTAGAAAAATGTAAAGAAAATAAAGAAAAGTACTCCTTCCCTAATTTTATCAAACAATCACAATATCTTACTGATAGTTTGAGCCCTGCAATCAGGGGAAATTTGTCAGTCCCAGGACAATGGATCCGTGTAAAGTTTCCCTCCAAAGACTATTTTCAGGGCCCTCTTTGCATTTTTATTCCTCAGACTGTAGATGAAGGGGTTCAGCATGGGGGTGACCACCGTGTACATCACCGAGGCTGCTGCACTTGAGTGTGAGCTGTGGGTAGCCCCAGCACTAAGGTACACACCCATGCTTGTGCAATAAAATAAGGAGACAACTGAGAGGTGAGAGGCACAGGTGGAAAAGGCTTTGTATTTCCCCTGAGCTGATGAGATTGCACGAATGGAGGAAACTATCTTAGAGTAGAGTAAAATGATCCCAGCAAGGGGACCACCACCCAGTAGCGCAGCTGCAAAATAGATCACCATGTCATTAAGAAAGGTGTCAGAGCAGGCCAGGTGGACCAGCTTACTAAGATCACAGTAGAAGTGGGGGATTTCCACATGTGGACAGAAGGACAGCTGTAATATCATTAAGCTATGTAACAAAGAATGCAGGGCACTCACGATCCAGGCTGTAAGAACCAGCAATACACAGAGCTGGGGGTTCATAATGACAGTGTAGTGCAGGGGGTGACAGATGGCCACATACCGGTCATAGGCCATCACAGTCAAGAGAAAGTTGTCCAATCCTGAAAACAGTAGAAAAAAGAACATCTGGGTGATGCAGCCTGCATAGGTGATGACCTGGTTCTGTGTCTGGATGTTCACCAGCATTTTGGGGACGGTGGTGGAGGTAAAACAGATGTCTATGAAGGACAGGTTGGAGAGGAAGAAGTACATGGGGGTGTGCAGGTGAGAGTCTGAGATGGTGGCCAGGATGATGAGCAGGTTTCCACATACAGTGATCAGGTACATGCACAGAAAAAGCCCAAATAGGAGGGGCTGCAATTCTGGTTCTTCTGAGAGTCCCAGAAGAAGGAATTCTGAAATTTTTGTGTTATTCTTAGGTTCCATGTGCTGGATGTTAGTATCAGGAAAGAAAAAAAAAATTACGATTACTTGCATACAAACAGGCATTATTGATACAGTTGTAATGCTACAATAGATATTTTCAATCAAGAAAAGTAAGTTTTGTATTTTCTTATGGACCTGTGTCTATCAAGGCATTTCTAGAATCATTAAGGAGTTTCTGTCCTACTCTGAGTCTTTTGCCTAAGATGTCATATTTGCTACAATCTAATAAGAAATTACTTCTTACATTTGAGGAATATATATTGATTGCTGACCATGTTCTAGACATTGTTCAGGCAATGGCTGGAGGAAATTGAAAACAACTCCTTACATTCCAGTAAGGGAGAAAGAATAAAAGCAGATAAGAAAATAATATCTGGGGCCAACAGGTAGCATGGTGGTTGAGGCGTTGGACTCCCACATGGCAGAGCATGGTTCAAGTCCTGGAACTGGTGGCTTTCTTTCTCACTCTCTCTCATTCTGGTCAAGACGAACATTAATAATAAATAAAATTAAATAAATAATAAATAATTTATACATAGGCATATATATGTGTGTGTGTGTATACATATATATATGATTGTACACAATTATGTATAGTCCTTTGCATAGCAATTGCATCTCAACAAAGCTGTTGAAAAGAAATGATCATGTAACATTCATTGGTTGAAATGTACACAGAAATGGGTTATTATCTGTTGATGATAACATGTATAGTATCCCCAACTGGACTGGTGTGAAATGAATTCATGTTGGAAAACACACTTTACAAGCTAAGTGATGTATAGTGATTGAATGGATAAAAGAAAATAAGAGAAATATATTTTTTTAAAAAAAAAGAAATGTGCTTTGAAAAAAAAATGAAGGCAGTTACAAAGACGAGACTGGATAGAGGATGCTATTTTCTTGTGGGACTCCAGGTAAGACTGTCAAAGAAGATGACATTTGAATCGAACTCTCTAGAAGATAGGGCAGGAGCCAGAAAGTTAAGTGCCAATATCTCACCTGATAGAGGGAATACCAGTGCAAAGATCTTTAAGGTTGTGCTTGGTTTAGATGCTCAAAGCCATCAAGGAGCCAGTGCAAGAAGGTCCATGAGCAAGAGAGAGAGTGGTAAGAAATTATTATAGAGGCTGTTGAAGAATGAAGTGGCCTTCCTGTTACTGTTGAAACTTCAAGACACAGGGAGACCTTTGCCCGTACTCTGTACCTCTTGCAATCTATTAATTTTATTATAAAGGCATTCTGTGAGTTGACACAGTTAATATCCTTACCATCATCGGATGGTTGAGCTCCCCTTTACTACAGATGCATCTTGAAAAATGTGAGCCTGGGCCAGCAGGTGGCGTGGTGGCTAAATATCCCACATGGCCAACTTGGTGGTTTGAGTCCTAGACCTGGTGGCTTGAAAACCAATGCTGGAGATATATGTGTGTGTGTGTGTGTGTGTGTGTGTGTGTGTGGGCTCCAAACATTTCCAAGAGAATAGAGGAAAAGGGATTACACTGTGACATCTCCCCTGGGGGATGATACTCACTTTCTCTCTCTCCAGCAATCGCACATGTTATATAGCAAACAAACAGCAAAAATGTAAGCCCTTAGTACCTCTGTTCTGAGGACTGCTCTCAATCCAAAGGGAAATCACCAACACCCACATACACACACGCACAGAGCACCATGGCCCTTGGGGACTGTTAATACCCTTTTTTTCTTATCACCTAGCTACATTGATGAGGTGACCAGTGTACCCAGAATGGCTGCCAAATCAACCTACAAACGTGGATTAATAACAGACAAAGTCTCCAGCATATCAGAATACAACTAAGATTTCACATGGAACAGATGTTCAGTTACCATTTTTTTAATGAACCAGCAGTTAAGACTGAGTATACTCAGACGTTAGAATATAACAAGGTTATGTTTCAGTTCCTTAGAGAACAGTTGGAATATGGATCAATCTTTTCACCTAGTAACTTTTGTCACAGGAATACCTAGAGGGAGAGAATATTCTTCAGAACATATGTCTCAAAAACTGCCGTTGCAAAGTATTAAGTACAAGAATTCTTTGGGGCCAGCAGGTGTCATGTTGGTTAAGGGTCTGGACTCCCACATGGTGTCTGCGATTCGAGTCTTGGACCTGGCAGCTTTCTCTCTCTCTGTCTCTCTAGAGTGAGTGCATGTGCCCTATAGGAATTAAGAATAAGAAGAAATAAAATTAAATAAATAATTCTTTCTAAAAATGAATTCTTTACCTTAGACCTTTCCCAGCAATACAAAAACATATTTGAATACCTCTCATGTATAAAACAAAATTAAATACCATGACTGCATTGCATTTTCCTTCACAGCCAATAAGCTATTTCTTCTTGTTTTTTTTTTAACATTTTTTTTATTTTTTAAATTACGATTATTTATACATTCAATCACTATACATCATTTAGATTGTAAAGAGATTTTACTCAGCATGATACATATCTCAGTCCAGTTGAAAATACTATACACATCCTCATCAACAGATAACAAACCATTTCTATAGTTCCCTGAATGGCAAAGATGTTTCACGGGACACACTATTCACCTCCCGTTTTCTCTCTCTTCTCCCTCTCTCTCTCTCTCTCTTTCTCTTTCTCTCTCTCTCCTCTTTCTCTCTCTCTCTTTTTTTATTTGTTGAGATTTTTTTTTTGCTGGAGAACTTTACCATCATTTCATTGTCAACAGTGAACCCTAAACTTGCTTAAATCAATGTTTGCTTTTCCTTCGGGCATAATGAACCTTTCCAGTGCATACTGGGCTCTCCATCTCACCTATATGAGGTCTTGGAGAAGAAGGGATGAGCATAAAAGTAAAAATATCTCCCTGGATGGTAGATGATGGAGACGGAAACTTTGTCGCTAGAAAAGACAGCAGGAAAGAGTCAGGTGTTGAAATCCTGTGCAGACCTAGGACTTTAAAAGGATCAACCACGTCTCAGCTAGCCCAGACAACACTTGAAGGGCTAAGAGCAGGACAGAGGAGATATTTATAACTCACCATCTCTGCTGATGTTAGCACATTTCCCTCTGGTTACTCCAACCTCTTTGCACCA
>NW_006203499.1:71744-91922 GCF_000334495.1 Tupaia belangeri chinensis
GCTGATTCTCTGTTCTCATGAGACCAAGTTCAAAGACAAATACTGTCCTCATTGCTTTTGCTCTGAGAGCTAATCTGTCTCCAGAGCTCCAACCTCCTCAGCACCTGTTGCCAACTCTGAGTGAAAATGTTCTTCAGATGAGACCAGCAGTTGGCGCAATGGCTATGTCACTGGACTCCCATGTGGTCAACCATGATTCCAGTCCCAGACCCGTACCCAGTGGGTCAATCTCATGCCGGGCATGCATGCCCAAGATCCAAAGAGGAGAATGGAGGAGAAGGGATTGTGGCGTGGCTATCCCTCCTGGGGAGTGATTTCTCACTCTCTCTCCTCTCTCTCTCTCTCTTTCTTTGTCTTTCTGGCAAGCACGTGTGCCCTGTGCCTTATAGCAAAAAAAAAAAAAAAAAAAAAAAAAAAAAAAAAAAAACCCCCCCAAAAAAAAAAAAAACAGATAGGCTAGCAGGTGGCATGGCAGTTAAGGCACTGGTGTCCCTCATGGCTGACTGCAGTTTGAGTCCCAGACCTGGCAATTCGAAACTCACACTGGGCACATGTGTGTGCATGCCCAAAATCCTGAGAGGAGAAGGGATTGCCACATGGCCATCCCCCAGAGGTGATGTCTCACTTTCTCTCTGTTTTTCTCTGGCAAGTGCACATGCCAGAAACTAAACAAAATTAAAATAGCAAAACAAAAATGGCAAAAACAAAAATTAAACATGTCCTTCAGTCTAAGGATTGAGAAACCTGTCTTATCTAGATCCATTGGCTTTTCATAGTATTGGCAACAATTGATATCTCTAGAAAATTTCTACTCCGAAATGCTCAAGAACAGATTATGGGATTGAAATAATGTGGCACACGTACTCTGTGGAATACTACTCAGCCATAAAAAAATTAGACCTTATATTTATTACAAAGCAGATGATTAATGCTAGGTGAATCTGCTTCTCTTTACCATACAACACAACATTATGATTTCAAACTTTTTAAAAATTTTGCTGGAGGATGCATGCATTCATGAGAGAGAGAAAAACAGAGACACAAATTCTAGGCATGGTGGCAAACGGCAAGGAAATATTGGTTCAAGAAAGAAAAGAAAAGATGTCAAGATTTCAACTCTGAAGGAAAAGCTTGTTCATATAGTTTTTTTTTTTTAAAGCTGAAGTTTTTATTTTTTTTTTTTTGGAGAGGTTTTCGCTATAGGGTGCGTGCGCTTGCCAGACAGAGACAGAGAGACAGAAAGCGAGAAATCACCCCCCAGGGAGGATGGTCACGCCGCAATCCCTTCTCCTCCATTCTCCTCTCAGGATCTTGGACATGCATGCACACGCGCCCGGCGTGAGTTTTAAGCCACCGGGTCTGGGACGTGAACCGTGGTCGACTACATGGGAGTCCAGTGACATAGCCATTACGCTAACTGCTGGTTCCCAAGTTTTAAATTTTCATGTTTTATTTTTTCATGTTTTTCCACAACTTTTTAAAATCTATGTACATTTAATTACTGTACATCTTTACAGCACACAAAATTGTTTTTTGCAGCATTAATACAGTGTATATTAACCCAGATAATTGTTCATTTTTGCATGTGTTACATGTTTTTTGTCTGAATCCCTCTCTCCCACCCCCTATTACCCACACCCTTTAATACAGTCTCTAGTACCTTCACTTGCCTTCCTTGCTGTTATATCTTCCAGTCTCCTCGTTTCTGCACTACAGTGCAGACATTCAGTATACCGTAAGTGGGGACATACAATGCCTCTCCTTCATAGTCTGGCTTGTTTCACTTAGCGTGAAATATTCTACATCTATGTTTATTGTAGCATTATTCACAATCTCAACCAAATGTTCAAGAGAATATGAGCTAATTGAAAAAAATGTGGGACAAAAGGAAAAAGTAAATGAAAAGAAAGAATGAAGGAAGAAAGAAAAAAGGAAAGGAAATGGAAAGAAAGGAAAAAAGGAGAAAGAACAAAAGAGAAAGAAAGAAAAAGAAAGAAAGAAAGAAAGAGAGAGAGAGAAAGAGAGAAAGAGAAAAAGAAATAGAAAGAGAAAAAGAAAGAAAAAAGGAAAAGAAGGAAGGAAGGAAGGAAGGAAGGAAGGAAGGAAGGAAGGAAGGAAGGAAGGAAGGAAGGAAGGAAGGAAGGAAGGAAGGAAGGAAGGAAGGAAGGAAGGAAGGAAGGAAGGAAGGAAGGAAGGAAGGAAGGAAGGAAGGAAGGAAGGAAGGAAGGAAGGAAGGAAGGAAGGAAGGAAGGAAGGAAGGAAGGAAGGAAGGAAGGAAGGAAGGAAGGAAGGAAGGAAGGAAGGAAGGAAGGAAGGAAGGAAGGAAGGAAGGAAAGAAAGAAAGAAAGAAAGAGAGAGAGAAAGAGAGAAAGAGAAAAAGAAATAGAAAGAGAAAAAGAAAGAAAAAAGGAAAAGAAGGAAGGAAGGAAGGAAGGAAGGAAGGAAGGAAGGAAGGAAGGAAGGAAGGAAGGAAGGAAGGAAGGAAGGAAGGAAGGAAGGAAGGAAGGAAGGAAGGAAGGAAGGAAGGAAGGAAGGAAGGAAGGAAGGAAGGAAGGAAGGAAGGAAGGAAGGAAGGAAGGAAGGAAGGAAGGAAGGAAGGAAGGAAGGGAGAGAGAGAAAGAAAGAAAGAAAAGAAAGAGAGAAAGGAAAGAAAGAGAGGAAGGAGGAGGAAAAAGTGTGATATATACATTATGAAATACCGCTCAGGCATAAAAATAAAAAAGAGAGAGACCCTGACATTTGACACAAAGTAGATGACTATGGAAGTTTCATCTGTTTTCCAATATGATTTTTAATTTGACTTTTTATTATGGTACAGTTGCTGATTGACTTGCATTTTTAATAAGTAATACAGAAAAAAATATATGTCCTTTATTAAACTACCCCAAATCATAGTTAATATCTTGCAAAACCACAGCACAATATCCCAACCACCATAGTGACAGTGATAAGTGTCAAAATACAGATGTTCCATCAACACAAGGATCCCCAGTTCTGCTCTTTTCTAGCCACATCCACCTCCCTCCTAACCTAGTCCTTGACATTCACCAACTACCAATCCATTCACCATTCATGCATCTCAACCTAAGAGATGAACTGAGGAAAAGGATGTGAAAAAAAAGTGTTAATTTTGGCCAAAGATGAGAATGACCTCCTGAGTGTCCTAATATCCAAGTTACCTTGAATATATGTCGTGAAGTCTTATAGGTGTCAGGGTTATTATTACGGCATGCCAAAAGAATTTTCCCATTATGAATACATAACATGTTGGTTCAGTAAAAGATATTACCATACACATTATCATCGATAGATAATTTTCCAATTTCGTGCCCCTTAAATGTTTTGCTTCTTTCTTTTCCCCCTCGATTTCCTGCCTCTCAACCTCCCCCACTTCCCAGTCTCCTCCTACACCATCTCTAATATCCCTAGTTTCTCTCCACGACTGTATATTTTCCAATCTTTCAGTTTCTGCCATAGAGTGCCAACGTTTGGCATATATTGAGTGGGATATACAATGCCTCTCTTTCATATTGTGACTTGCTTTGTTCACTTTATCATTCTTTCCCTCTTTTTTTTTTTTGGAGAGGTCTTTGCTATAAGGCGCCTGTGCTCGCCAGAAAGACAGTGAGAGACAGAGAGACAGAAAGTGAGAAATGACACCACCCCCCACCCCCGGGAGGAGTGGCCACACCGCAATCCCTTCTCCTCCATTCCCCTCTCAGGAACATGCGCGCGGCGTGAGTTTTAAGCCACCATGTTCAGGACATGAACCATGGTCGACTACGTTGAGTCCAGCAACATAGCCATTACGCTAACTGCTGGTCCCCAGCAAAAGATTTTTTTAATGGATTTCTTGCTTTCAAGAATCAGGTGAATCCAGTTTTCACAACTTCCTCATGAACTCCCTGCCTTCCAGAGAACTAAACTCCCAGCATCTTCTCTCCTTTGAGCTAAAATTCTCCAAAGTCTAAGACTAAAGAATCTATCTTGACTGGGTCCCTAGGGCTTTAAACACTGAGTTGTATTGGGTGTGTAGTTCCTGATAGTCCCAGACACTTGCTATTCCCTCTTCTAAGGGGAAATTGCTTCTCTCACATAAAACCATGGGCACTACATGTCTTGGCTGCATGACACTTTTGCCGAAACAACAAGAAATTGTAGGGGCCAGCAGGTGACATGATGGTTAAGGCTGGATTTCCATATGACTGACCATGGATCGAATCCCGAACCTGATGACTTGCTTTCTCAATTTCTTTCTTTCTCTCTCTTTTTCTTTCTCTGTCTCTCTCTCAGCACATGTACCCTATAGCAAATTTAAAAATTAAAAAATAATCATAATACTAAATACAATTAAATAAATAATTATTTTTTAAAAAGAAACATATACATATATATGTTTATGTCTTAACTCTGTACAAGAGCTGTTATAATATAGCTCCTCATCGTAGAGTGTTTGTTAATTAGAAGAGACAGAAGACCTCGGCATACACGGGAGGAACCACTCCTGTTGCTGCAGTGTTGCTGGAAACTAAGTGTGCTCACGAGGAACCTGGGATTATCCCCAGGAGCCACCTCAGACCTGGGAGAAACTGTTCTCTCTCCTGCAGTGCACTGAGAGCCATATGTCCTCATTAGGGACAGTGCTCCTGTCTCAGGGCACTGCCACAAGCCGAGCATGCTCACTAGAGACCTTGAGCTGTTTCTGCAGACCTCTGCTCTCACAAGGGAATCTACTTTTACCTCTGCAGTGCTGGGGGACCTGGGCGTGTTTTCTAAAGACCTTGAGCTGTGGTTATCTGCCTCAGCCTGTATGAGAGAAACTGCTCTCCCTCCACAGTGTCTCTGGGATCTGGGTACTCCCACTGGAGAGCCTGTCTCTGCAGACCACTGGATATAAGACAGAGACCACTTCCCTCATTACTATTGAATGGAGTTGGATGAGAGGGGATTATTCTGAGCTCTGCAAATCTCCTCAGTCCGTAGAGATCTGTGAGTCTCTCCGTTATGTCTTCAAGACTTATCCATAACGTTGTGTTGGTATAGCACTTTTCTAACTGACCAATTTATGGTTAGTTTACTCCATTTCTATATTGAAAATAATCTTTCAGTTGATAGAAAAATGAGCTTATCAAATGTGAAGTGCATAGAATTTAATCCCATTTTTTTAGAGAGGATTTTGTTACAGGGCGCGTGCACTCACCAGAAGAGAGAGACAAAGAGACAGAAAGTGAGAAAAATCCCCCCAGGGGGGATGGCCATGGTGCAATCACTTCTCCACTCTCTTCTTGGGATCTTAGGCACACACGCACACGCACACGCACCCGGCATGAGTCCAAGCCACTGGGTCCGAGACTCAAACTACAGTTGGCTACATGGGAGTCCAATGACATAGCCATTACACCAACTGCTGGTCCCAATCCCACTGTTCTTCTACCCATACATGACCCTTTGTTTTCTTTCCAGTTAGAAGAAATATCTTCCATTCTGTGTATGCGACTCAGCTACTATGCCAAGACCTCACCCTAAGTCATGCACCGTAAGGACGTGTAACTCATTTACTGGAATAAAATTGTATATAATAAACTTCACATAATGAAATGTAAAATGTGCACATTGACATTTGGAAAAGTGCTAGTCTAGAATAAGTTCTCTCAGTTCTGAAATATTGACCTAGGGGCCAGGGTAATTATTTGTGTTGACTGCGACCCTGTGCACTGTGAGTGGTTACCAGCATCCCTTCAGCTACAAAATACCACCAAAAACAAAGACAGCTCTGGTTGGAAATCATTGACCCAGAGTTTGAGAACTGAGAGCATCCTACGAACATCAAACCCACCCGAGCCCCATTTCTGCAGTGAAGAATAGCATTCATAATAATAATGTAGTGCCAGGACCAGCAGTTAGCGTAATGGCTATGTCACTGAACTCCCATGTAGTCAACAGCGGTTCGAGTCCCAGACCTGGTGGCTTAAACTCACGCCAGGCACACGTGCATGTGTGCCCAAGATCCCAAGAGGAGAATGGAGGAGAAGGGATTGCAGCATGGCCATCCCCCCTGGGGGGGTGATTTCTCGCTTTCTGTCTCTCTGTGTTTCTGGCGAGCGCATGCACCCTGTAGCAAAAACCTCTCCAAAAAGAAAATAAATTGTAATATAATGCCTCATTGAATGGGCTTTTCTAAAAATTAAATCAGATGGACCAGCAAGTGGTATGGTGATTAAGGCTGTAGATTGCACATGACCAACTCCAATTTCAAGTCTTGGACCTGGAGTCTTGAAAAAAATACATGCCAGGTACATGTGCCTACTTACTCAAAATCTTGAAAATGTAAGAGAAGGAAAGGGATTATGGCATGGCCATTCCCCTTGGAGAGGGTGATTTCTCACTTTCCCTCTCTCTGTCTCTTTCTTGCAAAAAAATTTTTAAAAATCAGATCACTGCCAGGTGCTGAGCCCAGGCAATGGTGGATAAAATGCTCTAATCCATCACTTTTAATTAACAAACATTTTGTAATGAGGAACTAAAGGGCAAATCTTAATTTGTGACGTAAGTATAGAATTTCTAATTCATTTGGCAAAAGAATCATGAAGCCAAGTTTAGTAGCTATCTTTTTTGTTTGTTTGTTTTAAAGTTTTTACCATAGGGCATGTGCACTTCCAAGTGAGAGACAGAGAGAGGGAAAGTAAGAAATCACCCCCCACAGGGAATGACCACATCACAATCCTTTCTCTTCCATTCTCCTCCTAGGATTTTGGGCACACATGTACACATGCCTGACACGATTTTCAAGCCACCGTCTTTGGGACTCAAACCTGGTCAGCCATGTGGGAGTTCAGCATCTTAACTACCAAGTCACCTGCTGGCCCCAGTCCCCATGGTTTTGCATCAGATAACCTTCCTTTTCTTGAAGCATAGAACAGCAATTTTCTGGAGATATCAGGAGTTGCACACCCACCATCACTCAATGGTTTGAAAATTCTTTTTTTTTTTTGAGCGGTTTTTGCTAAAGGGCGCATGCGCTCGCCAGACAGACAGAGAGAGACAGAGAGACAGAAAGCAGGAAATCATCCCCCAGGGGGGATGGCCACGCCGCAATCCCTTCTCCTCCATTCTCCTCTCAGGATCTTGGGCACGCACGCACACGCGCCCGGCATGAGTTTAAGCCACCGGGTCCGGGACTCGAACCATGGTCGACTACGTGGGAGTCCAGCGACATAGCCATTACGCTAACTGCTGGTCCCCAATGGTTTGAAAATTCTAGGGACCTAGCTAGAAGTTCTTTAGTCTTAGACTTTGGAGAAAGTGTAAACTCAGAGGAAGGGGAAATTACGGGCAGGTTAGACCTCTTAAAGGCAGGAGAGTTCCTAGAGAAGGAGTAATATAAACTGGTTTATAACATGATCTCTCAGGAACAATTAGTAGGAAATATTTCTTTCTGTCCAGATCAGTGACCCACAGGGAAATCTGGTACTGAGTGCTTAGAATAACAAGAGGGAGACATACCTAATAAGAGCTGTAAATATCTCCTATGCTGCTGTCCCACAGGGTGTGAGACCTTGGGCTAGATGGGACCTTGTTGTTTTGGAGTTTAAGCCCACATAAGTGAGCAACATTGGAGTTATACCTGCTGACTTTTGCTGTCTTTTCTGGGAACAGAGCCTTGGTCTCAGTCTTTAACCATTCAGGGAAGAATTTGCACTTCCGCAAGAAGACCTTCCTCACAGAGACTCAATCCAGGTGAGACTGCAAACTAGGTAGACCCCATAGGAGAAAGTCAAAGCAAATGAAACTAGAGAAGGTGTACCATGGTCACCTGAATGCCGGCCCAACCTATCCAGGGAAGAGGTCCTTTGCTTTCCTGGGTATGTATTTATTCATGATGGGGAAAGGAAAAGAGAACATTGATTCCAATCAGGCAGGACTGACAATGAGGTGATGATAATAGAAAACCAAATAGTGGGGAGAGCAGGAGGCAGATTGAGCGTCCTGCAAAAGAAGAGCATATGTCCAAGGATCTTTGCCATTAAGAGGAGTGCATAAGTAGGGAATTAGCTGTGGATGCAAATGCAGTGACCTGAGGCATTCAGATTACTTTTTAAACTTGAGACATATCTGAATATGATTCTGTATTAATGAGAAATATTCAGAATAACGATTTCATTGTTCATATTACCTTGGAATAGTCATTTATGACAAGCACATTGCAAAGCATGTTCTTTCATTCTGGGTATTCCCATGAAAAAAAAAAATAACATTTAATAGGTGAAAAAGGGTGGGCTTACGAGTCTCAGTTTGAATTATTTCCTTACCTGGGAGGCTGTTGGTGGGCTAATTTGCCATTTACTTTCTCTACTGCAAATTGGTCAGATCCTTGCTTTGTCTACTGGGGTCAGAATGGTTCTTTTAAATAATTATCGACACATGGTAATTGTCCATATGTACGGGGTATAGTATGAGTTTTCAGAACAGGACTACAATATATTGTAATCAAATCAGGGTGTTTACCATATCCGTCATGTCACACACTCATCATTTCTCTGCATTGGATAATTTCAAAATTCCTCTGTTTTAGCTAATCTGAGATTTACAATAAATTATTGTTAACATTATGTTACTGGAGTATAGAACATTAGCACTTGTTCCTCTTTTCTTTCTGCAATTTTTGCATTCATTAATCAACACCTCTCTATCCTCCCCCCCTTCTGCATGATATCAGCGTATTTTTATTCCTGCATTTGAGTGCATTCTTTCAAACATGGTATTGGGTTTTTATTTTTCATAGTCTGGGTATTGGCCATTTAGTTTTTTATATATGGAGACATTAACAAAATGTAAGAGGTATATAGTATACATAACTGTCTTGCACTTTCAGCCGTAACAAGGAGGCCACCTCGTTTTCCAATACCCTCTGATACCATCACCATCTCTCACTGTCCCCCTTGCCCATTGACTTCACACTGGCCCCTTGATGGTCTTGAGCTTCAAAATCAGCACCTCCCTTTGCTCCAGCTATTCCCTGTGCCAGGAACTCCTGGCCTCCACTCTCTCTCCCATTGAAGTCATTGTTCAAATGTCAACATCTATTCCTGTCTTACCTGGTCCCCTGTACAAAATAGGGACTGGATTCATTCAACCTTGTACTTGCCTTTATTTTCTTTGTAATATCTTTCACCACCTGCATGTTTTAGTCTATCTTTATTGAGAGTTTTACTGAGGTAAAATTGGTGCATGTAGGACTGCACATCAATGTGTATGTTTGATGAGTTTGTGCATAAGTAAATATACATAATATCCTCACCACAGTTAAGGTGATAGGCATGTATTTCCTTATCTAGCAGTATTCTTTCTCTGTCATTGGGATGTGCGAATTTTGTTTTTCAACATCCTAAAGTCATTGCCTGGATAATGTCTAGAACACAATCAGCACTCTCTATATATTCCCTAAATGTAAGAAATGGTTTATCATTAAACTGTGGGGTTCATAATACCTTGAGAAAAAGGCTCAGAGTAGGACAGGAATTCCTAATCAGTAGTGCTTCTAGAAACACCAAGAAGAAACCAGATCCATAAGTGAGATGTAGAAATTAATTTTCTTTAATGGAAAATATAAACTGTAGCATGATAGCTATATACCAATAACATCTGTCGCTTGAAAAGTACTCATCTTTTTTTTTTTCTCCTTGCTGGTAGTCACGAACAACACATGGAGCCCTGGAATGACACAAGAATTTCAGAATTCCTTCTTCTGGGGCTTTCAGAGGAGCCAGAATTGCAGCCCCTCTTATTTGGGCTTTTCCTCTCTATGTATCTGATTGCTGTGTGTGGAAACCTGCTCATCATCCTGGCCACCATCTCAGACTCCCACCTGCACACCCCCATGTACTTCTTCCTCTCCAACCTGTCCTTTGTAGACATTGGTCTCACCTCCACCACCGTCCCAAAGATGCTGGTGAACATCCAGACACAGAGCAAGGCCATCACCTATGCAGGCTGCATCACCCAGATGTTCTTTTTCATACTCTTTATAGTGTTGGATGACTTTCTCCTGACCGTCATGGCCTATGACCGGTATGTGGCCATCTGTCACCCCCTGCATTACACAGTCATCATGAATCCCCAGTTTTGTATATTGTTGGTTTTAATCTCCTGGATCATGACTTTCCTGAATTCCTTGTTACAAAGCTCCATGACATTACGGCTCTCCTTCTGTTCACACGTGGAAATACCCCAGTTTTTCTGTGATCTCAGTCAGATGGTTCCACTTGCCTGTTCTGAATCACATATAATAAGTAAAAAATATGATACGTTATTTTTGTCTCTAAACCAGGCAATAATTACTTATTGAATAACTGTTATCCTCTCAGGTATATATTAAGTTATATGACAGAAGTATTCCAATACTTTCATTGTTGTTGTTATAGGGAGTGTGTATTGACTGGAGAGAGACGAATGATCTATAATTGTACAGCTCAAACTTCAGAGTAAAGAGTCCGACATTGTGGATGATGTCTGACTGTGAGAGTACTACTCAATCAGGTTGTGAAAGAACTACTTTTCCTTCTCTATTCATTTCCAGGAGATTTTCATTTCTTCTTTTTTCATTTCTCTATACAATTTAAGCAACTTGCTTTATTAAAAATCTTTGGTCTCTGATAGCCAACGGATTTTTCTTGTCATTTTTCTAAAGTTATCCTCAAACTTGCTCAGAACTATTTGTAAATATACATTTATCTATGGCAGAGGTCCCCAATCTCTGGGACATGGAACAATACCAGTCTGTGGTCTATAAGGAACTGGACCACCTAGCAGGAAGTGAACAGTGGAGAAGTAAGTGAAGTTTCATCTGTATTTACAGCTGCTCCCCCTTGCTCACATTGCTGCTTGAGTTTTGCCTCCTGTCAGATCAGCTATAGCATTAGACTCTCATAAGAGCAGGAACCCTGCGGTGAACTGCACATATGAGGGATCCAGGTCACATGGTCCTTATGAGAATCTAATGCTGATGATCTGAGGTGGAGCTGAGGTGGTGATACTAGTACTGGGGAGCAGCTGCAAATGCTGCATTCTGGTGACTTGAATAATTATTTCATTATGCATTACAATGTAATAATAATTGAAAAAAAAGTACACAACAAATGTGATGCATTTGACTCATCCTGACGCCATCCACCCTACTGGGTTCATTGAAAAATTGTCTTACATGAAAGACAGTTCTTGGTGCCAAAAAGGTTGGAGACCACTGGATCACTGTCTTATTAGACAACATGGATTTCCAAGGAATGACTTTTTTCAATTACATAGTATTAACATACCAAGTAGTGTTTCTTTTCATTACTAAAGAAATGAGTTGTACTGCTCTTATGGAATACAGTTATCAATTAAGACCATTTATGAAATTTGTAGGAGAGGGAAATCCAAGACAATGATTTTTTCACTTTTTGCCATTTTCCCATCACATATTAGTATATTAACTGCTCTATTTTATTATGTATACTTTTGTACGCCAGTGTGTTTTATCACTGATCAATGGATTTTTAAAAATAAATGTTTATTTAATTTTATTTCTTCTTCTTTTTAATGTTATTATTTGCTATAAGGCACATGCACTCATCAGAGAAAGACAGAGAGAGGGAAATTGAATAAGCAAGCCACCAGGTCCAGGACTCAAACTGTGATTGGCAATGAGGGAATCCAGCATCTTAGCTATCATGATACCTGCTGGTCCCTAGCATTTAGTCTCATCTTTAGGACTGTGTGTCTGTTTTAGTTCAAGATCCACAGTTGCAAACATATTCACTGTCAGAACCAACCAACTCAGGTCTACTACACCATTTTCCTATGTATGTATTACTGTACACATAAAATGTTTTAAATAATAATATTATATAAATGGTGAATAGATTTGTGTTTGCTAAAGATCAAGAACTGGGCAGGAAAGAGGTGGGTGTGATATAAACGACAGAGCTAGAAATCTTTGTGTTGATAGATTTGTTCAGCATTTTGACTGTATCAGTATTCATATCCTGGTTCTGATATTGTGTTTTGGTTTTGTAAGATGTTACCAGTGAGGAAACTGAGTAAAGTACTGGTCCTTACGAGACTCTAATGCTGATTATCTGAGGTGGAGTTGAGGTGATGATACTAGCACTGGGAAGCAGCTACAAATGCTGCATTCTGGTGACTTGTATAATTATTTCATTATACATTACAATGAATCTCTCTGTATGATTTATTATAAATGCATGTTACTCTATAATTGTCCCAAAATAAAAAGCTAATCAAAAATTTAAAATAAAATAAGTTTTAAAGTACATATATGAGCTTATTCTTCATAGCTGAAATTTTGGCATCATTGCCTTTTTTACTTGAACTCACATTTCCTGTCTATTTTCCCATAATTTTATGCTGTCATAATGTATCTTTTATTTAGCATCACACTACATACTTTCCTGAAGTAAAAACTAGTAAATAAAAAAGATGTTCTTAGTGAGATTATGATATAAGTAAATTTTTAAAAAGATGTTCTTATTCTTATAAAGTGATATGTCTTTATGACATTTTAGATGACAAGTCTTCTCTAGGTATACAACAGCAGGTGTTAAAGCTTGTTTTTCAGATTGATATAAAAAAGTTAAATAATGAAATAAACAGGAAGATATTTAAACAACATAAAACACATCGATTAAAATTTTTTGCTATGTAAAGTAAATGTGGAAAAAATGTAAAAATAAATAAATGAAAGAAAAAGAAAAAAAGACATGAATATTTTTACAGGAAACTTATGGCCCTGAACCAGATGACTAGGACAGAAATTCAATCTCTTTTTTTTTTCTTTTGATTGATTTATTTATTTTTACATTTTTTCCACATTTACTTTACATATCAAAAAATTTTAGCTCATACTCCATAGTTCTTGACAGTTTATAAACAACTTTCAAAATTTTGAAATACTGAATTTTAAAGATAATGTCCAAAATATTTATTATAGTTTTGTATAATTTTGTGACTCTATAACAATAGAAACAGTATGGTTTTAAATATTTGGGGGGAAATATTTACATGTCAATTATTCAAATCGCTGAAAAGCAAATGCCCAGCACACTAGTCACACATAAACCTTCTCAGTTCAGCCCTGCCTACCAAGTATTCTGTGATGTACCATCTGCTAAGATCAATCTCTTTTTCTTCCTTCAGAGCCTTTTTTTTTTTTTTTTTTGAGAGGTTTTTGCTATAGGGAGCGTGTGCTCGCCAGAAAGACAGAGAGAGACAGAGAGACAGAAAGCGAGAAATCACCTCCCAGGGGAGATGGCCACACCACAATCCCTTCTCCTCCATTCTCCTTTCGTGATCTTGGGCACACATGCACACTTGCCTGGCGTGAATTTAAGCCACCAGGTCTGGGACTGTAACCGCTGTCAACTACATCGTAGTTCAGCGACATAGCCATTACACTAACTGCTGGTCCCTCAAAGTCTTTCCTAAGATAATCCTCTGGTGCTATTGATCTTTTGCTGTCTCTACTGATTATAATGCTGAGCTAGAAAAGTCCAGGTTATTTTATGTTACAAATTCTTTCATGTCTTTTTCTTGTGAGTCACCTTTTGATCACGAATTTCAGAGAATCTTGAAGACAAGAGAAACATATATTGAATGATATTGCTATTTGTTCATTCACTGTCCCTTCAGCAGTTAGGACAAAATGTAAAAGAGGGAGGAGGTAATACATTGTAAGCACTTCAAGGAGTTATCCTTACAACCAGCACAGGAAGTATTCAAGAAGAAACAGGAAGATATTTAAAGGAACAACATAAAACACATCGATTAATCCTTTAATTATATTACTTTAATGGTATTTGTTGCCAACTGTAACATATAAAAGTATACATTTCAGATAGATACTGGAAACAAGGACATACACATACACGAAAATCTGTATGTTCAGATTGGTCTCTATTCTAAATTACAATAATGACATTAGTTGCCCAAAATAATGTGTGTTTTTTCTGTTTTTCTAGTTGTTTTTATTTCTTGTTGTTGTTCTCTTTTTCTACAACAGAATAAAACCCCCAAAAAGTTATTTTAGTAATATTTTACATAAATAGCTCATAATTATGTACATCATATGAGAATACATTATTTTTTAGAGTTGCATATACAGAGGGTCAGTAGGTGACATAGTACTTGAGGCACTGGACGCCCACATAGACAATTACAATTTGAGTCCTGAAACTTTCTTACTTTCTCACTTTCTCTCTCTCTCTATCTCTCTCTCTCCCCAAATAAAGTGATAATAATAATCATGAAATTAAATAAAAATAATTCTTTAACAAATAGAAAACATTTTTAAAAGAGTTAAATGTCATTCTATGTCATAATGGTACCTTTAAAGTATTTCAGATACAAGACTAGTAATGACATTGGGGAAGTAGAAAGATATTAAAGAAAAAAATGGCTGGATATGAGAGAGTGTAGAAAGCTAAATACACTGTCACTCCAATTGTATAGAAATGTTCTTTCAGAATCTGATCAGAGAATCACAACTGTTGGCTCCAAGACTTTAAACCCTGCAATCATGGGCATTGTTTCAGCCCCAGGTCAATGATTTTTTTTTTCACAATTTCTGTCCAAAGACTATTTTCAAAGCCCTCTTTATGTCTTTATTCCTCAGACTGTAGATGAAGGGGTTCAGCATGGGGGTGACCACAGTGTACATCACTGAGGCTGCTGCACTTGAGTGTGAGCTGTGGGCAGCACCAGCACTAAGGTACACTCCTAAGAGTGTACAATAAAATAAAGAGACAACTGAGAGGTGGGAGGCACAGGTGGAAAATACCTTGTGTTTTCCCTGAGCTGATGAGATTGCACGAATGGAGGAGACTATCTTACAGTAAGAGTAAAGGATCCCAGCAAGGGAACCACCACCCAGCAGCACAGCTGCAAAATAAGTCACCATGTCATTAAGAAATGTGTCAGAACAAGCAAGGTGGATCACCTGATTAAGTTCACAGAAAAAGTGGGGAATTTCCACATGTGTACAGAAGGACAGCCGCAATGCTGTTAAGCACTGTAACAAGGAATACATGACACTTATGATCCAGGATGCTAGAACCAGCTTTCCACATACCCAAGGATTCATGATGACCATGTAGTGCAGGGGGTGACAGATGGCCACATACCGGTCATAGGCCATCACAGAGAGGAGGAAGTTATCCAATGCTGCAAAAACGATGTGAAAGAACATCTGGGTGATGCAGCCTGCATAGGTGATGACCTTGCTCTGTGTCTGGATGTTCACCAGCATCTTTGGGACGGTGGTGGAGGTGAAACTGATGTCAGCAAAGGACAGGTTGGAGAGGAAGAAGTACATGGGAGTGTGCAGGTGGGAGTCTGAGATGGTGGCCAGGATGATGAGCAGGTTTCCACACACAGTAATCAGGTACATGGAGAAGAAAATTCCAAATATGAAAAGCTGTAGATTTGGTTCTTCTGAAAGTCCCAGAAGAAGAAATTCTGAAATTTGTGTATCATTTCCTGGTTCCATGGTAACTCCCTGAAAAGAGGAAAATATGATGACTAATTTCACTTGAACAGGTATTATTCGTATGGTTGAAATGCCATAGTTCATATTTTGCAATCACAAAGTTATTTTTTGTATTTTTGTATGGATCTAGTCTGCTTTAGGCTTTCGTAGTGCCATCTCTGTTGGGACTTCTTATCTCACTTCTTTGTTCCCACAGATCATGTATTCTATAGGATTTTTATTCATTCATTTAGAAACAAAGGTAATGGTACATATTTATGGAGTTAAGTGTGATGTTACAAAGGGATTTCATTTGTTTTGTTTTGTTTTGTTTTGTTTTGATTTTTGGTTTTAGTTTACCTATTAGGAACATGCACTCACTGGACAGAGAAACAGAGAGAGGAAAACAAGAAATCCCCCCCCCCCCAGGGGCAATGGCAATGCTACAATACTCTCTTCTCTCAGAATGCCAGGAGTGCATGCACACATGCCTGGCATTTTTTTTTTCAAGCTGCCAGGTCTGGGACTTTAACTGAGAGTAGACCATGTGCAATTCAGCCACCTTAACCACCACATCATCAACTGGCTCAATAACTGTACCTTTATATCTGTTGAAAAACAGTTCTGGGACCAGCAGATGTCATGGTGGTTAAGGGCGCTGAACTCTTACATGGCCAATGGTGGTTCAAGTCCCTGACCTGGTGGCTTGATTTCTTACTCTTTCTCTGTTTTTATTTTGTCAAGCTGAATAATAGTAATCATTAATAAAATAAATAATACATTGTTTTTAGAAAAAAGAAAGCAACTCTACTTCCTCCTTTTGTAGGCTGCTTCTTTGATTTTGACTTCTTCAGATACCTTAGTTAAATGGAATCACTAAGTATTTTATTTCAAAAGTTTTCTTATAGTTATCAGTTGATTAGTATTCAGACAACTGCAATATACGTTGGTAATTTGGTGGGCCAGCAGGTGTCATAGTGGTTATGGTGTTGTACTCTGACTTGGCCAACTGTGGTTCAAGTCCCAAACCCAGCAGTTTGAAAATGACACTGAGCATGTGTTCATGCATGCCCAAATTCTCAAGAGAAAATGGTGAACAACCCAACGGGGAGTGATTTTTTCACTTTCTGTCTCTCTGTCTCTTTCTCAGGTGACCACATTTGCCCTGTGGAGTGGGGAGTAAAAAAAGGTATTTATTTTTACTACTGATGTACAAGAATTTATCTAAGTTAATAAAAATTTGGGGTGTATGGATGGGTACACAATATGATGAACAACTAGATTTCCTTACACAAAATCTATTAACTTTTCACATTCATCCAATATGTATTGATACCCATCAACACATAAAATAATTCAATATTATTCTGAATATTTTAATATTTCAATTTATTTCTAAAAGAAAAAATCAGAAGAATAGAATATACTCAGACCCCTGAACATCAAATCAAAACATTTGCATAATTTGCAACAAAGTAAAATGCTAAGAGACTTACAAACCTTATTTAATTTCATCAGCAAGAAAAATAGTTGTAAGTAAAAACTTTTTAATATTCTCAATTATGACCTTAGAATAATATTTTTATGAGAATGCTCAATGTGAAAGGAGAAACTATGAAATGTAAGTCTCATGAAATACTGTTTTAAGGTATGAATTGCGAAGAACCACTTCATTTGGATCCTTCAAAAAATACAGAACTATGCACAAATATACTCATTCCAAAAATTGCTGAACTGATCCTAAAGTTACTGCACATCTCATCACAACTCTGGTTCTACGTTTACTACTTCATGAGCTACAAATTTCTGGGCACATGCTCTAATTTGTTGTTTAATTAAATTGTTTCATTTGTCTCATTCCTTCTACAGCCTCATCCAACTGGATTTCTATTCAAATCACTCCATTGTCCACAATGATGCCTGAATTGCTAAGTCTGACAGACACATGGCTTGTTAACAAATTAAAGAAATTAACGATGAATAACTTTCTAGAGAAGTAACCAAACACATCAACCTCTTGGCTCTTGCTAGGTTGGTTTGGCTCTTAAGTGACCACAGGTAGATGTCATTGGCATCCATTCTCTCTGACCCATTTCTGTGGTACCTACCGGGCTCTCAGACTCACCTGTATGGGGTCTCAGAGAGGACAGTTTACTGTGGAAGTGTACATTTCTCCCTGAATGGTTGGTGATGGAGACTGAATTTCTGTCCCTAGAGAAGACACAATGGAAGAATTAGATTCCTAAAAAATCAACCATGTCTTGTCCAGCCCATGGCTGTACTCCTTGAGAAACAAGGACACATAAAATATTTACAGCTCCCTATGTCTGCTCATTAGGTACATTTCCTCCTTATCACTGTAACCTCATAGTAGCTGATTTCCCTAGTGGACACTGGTATGGGAAGAAAGGAATGTTTTCCTGTTGATTTGCTGTGCTCGAGAGACCAAGTTGGAAGTGTGATGAATTTACCTTTAATACATGTTCTCTGTGAATTCTCCTACCTCCAAAGGTCATTAGCTCCTTTCACAAAGCATGAGTTACAATTTAATTGTGATGGGTCAGCAGGTGGCATGACAGTTAAGGCGCTGGACCCCATGTGGCTGAGTGCACGGTTCTAGTCAAAGACTTGGTGGCTTGATCAGTCACACTGGGTGCATATGCATGTGTGTCCAAAATCCTGAGAGGAGACTGTAGAAGGGAATGTCGTGTGATTGTCCTCCCTTGGTAGTGATTTCTCACTTTCCCTCCTTCTCTCTTTCTCTGGCAAATGCATTTACCCTATGGCAAAACTAAAATATAAATACAAATAAATAAATATAAGTAAAAATTAGAAAAAAGTGACTACCTTTGTGTACCCTTAGGGTCATTAGGAACAATGTGAAGGGCATGAATATTTTCACTGGATGTTTGTGACCATGAATCAAACCACTGGGACAGATAATCAAACTCTTTGTTCATGAATTCTTGAGCACTATATATATATATATATATATATATATATTGACTGGTATTGATCATTGTTCATTCACTGTCTCTTCAGCAGTTATGACAAAATTTTGAAGAGGGGGTATTCATTCATTTTTAGCAAAATACGCAGTTGTAATTATAGCCTACTCTGAAGTATTCAAGGAGAAACAGAAAGATATTTATTTAATGAAACAGCATAAAACACACCAGTCAATCCTTTACCCCAGTGAATAAACATCCTTCCAACTGGACACCAATTTTCAGTCCTTTGACAAGTAGATGAACAGGATGAACAACAAACATGGTGCATAGTTATTACAATTTGTGATTGAAATGTTCACTTCATCATGTTTAAGGCTATCTTTGACTCTAAGGCCATATTTGTTTAGATTTACTTTTTCATAGACAAAACATTTTGATTCAGGTAGCTGATCTTTTTTTTATTTATAACAGAATGTGTTGGTGCACATGAGGAAAGAGAGCTAGAGAGAACAACAAGGACACAGACAGACAGACATAAAGAAAAAAGAAGCCCTCTCTACAGGGCGTTGTCAGGCTGAGATTCCCTTCCTCCTGTCCTCCAGTCCTCTGGATCCACCAAACACCAAGCCAGTGAGATTTCAGGCTCAGTGGATTCAGGACGTGAACCAGAGACCTCGCATGGCTTCCAGCCAGGTACTCTGGTATGCTATGGCTGGACCATAGAGTCTGGAACTGATCATCAAATATTGACAGTGATTACAGTAGGCAATGTGAACTCTAAGCTGAGTAACAGATGAGGAGTCTATTGAGCAAATTACAGAGAAATAACCACACTATTATATACAAGTATACATTTCAGATAGAGATACTGGAAACAAGGAAATACATATAGACGAAAATCTGTATGTTCAGATTTGTCTATATTCTAAATTAAAATAATGGCATTAGTTGACAAAGGTAATGTGTTATTTTTTTTCTAGTTGTTTTTATTTCTTGCTGTCGTTATATCTTTCCATAGACTGAATAAAACCCCAAAAATGTTATTCTAGTAATATTATATATAAATTGCTCATAAATATGTACATCATATGAGAATACATTATTTTTTAGAGTTGCATATACAGAGGGTCAGCAGGTGACATGGTAGTTGCAGCACTGGACTCCCACATAGAAAATTATAATTTGAGTCCTGAAACTTTCTTTCTCTCTCTGTCTTATCAAATAAAAAAATAATAATAATAATCATTAAATTAAATAAAAATAATTCTTTAACAAATAGAAAAAATTTTAAAAGAGTTAAATGTCATTCTATGTCATAATGGTACCTTTAAAGTATTTCAGATACAAGACTAGTAATGACATTGGGGAAGTAGAAAGATATTAAAGAAAAAAATGGCTGGATATGAGAGAGTGTAGAAAGCTAAATACACTGTCACTCCAATTGTACAGAAATGTTCTTTCAGAATCTGATCAGAGAATCACAACTATTGGCTCCAAGACTTGAAACCCTGCAATCATGGGCATTGTTTTAGCTCCAGGTCAATGATTTTTTTTTTCACAATTTCTGTCCAAAGACTATTTTCAGAACCTTCTTTATGTCTTTATTCCTAAGACTGTAGATGAAGGGGTTCAGCATGGGGGTGACCACACTGTACATCACTGAGGCTGCTGCACTTGAGTGTGAGCTGTGGGCAGCACCAGCACTAA
>NW_006203499.1:92016-95076 GCF_000334495.1 Tupaia belangeri chinensis
ATGATCCAGGATGCTAGAACCAGCTTTCCACATACCCAAGGATTCATGATGACAGTGTAGTGCAGGGGGTGACAGATGGCCACATACCGGTCATAGGCCATCACAGAGAGGAGGAAGTTATCCAATGCTGCAAAAACGATGTGAAAGAACATCTGGGTGATGCAGCCTGCATAGGTGATGACCTTGCTCTGTGTCTGGATGTTCACCAGCATCTTTGGGACGGTGGTGGAGGTGAAACTGATGTCAGCAAAGGACAGGTTGGAGAGGAAGAAGTACATGGGGGTGTGCAGGTGGGAGTCTGAGATGGTGGCCAGGATGATGAGCAGGTTTCCACACCCAGTGATCAGGTACATGGAGAGGAAAAGCCCAAATAGGAGGGGCTGCAATTGTGGTTCCTCTGAAAGTCCCAGAAGTAGAAATTCTGAGATTTGTGTATCATTTCCTGGTTCCATGGTGACTCCCTGAAAAGAGAAAAATATAATGGCTATTTTACATGAATAGGTATTACTCACATCGTTGAAACCCCATAGGTAATATTTGGCATTCACAACGTTATTTTTTATATTTTTGTATAGATCTAATTGCCTTGGGCTTTCATAGTGTCATCTCTGCTAGAATGTCTTATCTCACTTATTTGTTCCCATAGAACATGTATTCTACAGGATTTTTGATTCATTTATTTATTGACAAAAATAATATTCCATATTTATGGAGTAAAATGTGATGTTACAATGGGATTTTTTTTGAGAGGTTTTTGCCATAGGGCGCGTGTGCTCGCCAGAGAGACAGAGAGAGACAGAGAGATAGAAAGTGAGAAATCAACCCAGGGGGGATGGTCACACCACAATCCCTTCTCCTCTATTCTCCTCTCAGGATCATAGGCACACACGCACACGTGCCGGCGTGAGTCCGTGTCCGGTATGAGAACCCCGGTCGCCTACGTGGGAGTCCAGCGACATAGCCATTACGCTAACTGCTGGTCCCTTGATACTTCCATTTTGACCTTTGAATAAATTTTTATGTGAATTCCCAATGTGAAAGCAGAAACTACGAAGTATGTGTGTCATGAAATACTGTCATAAGGTTTGAATTGTAAGTAATCCATTCATCTTTAAAAATTCAGAAATATACACAAATACACTCATTTCAAAAATTCCTTAAGAGACCCAAAAGTCATTGCATATCTCATCACAGCCCTGATTCTACTTTTCCTACTTTCCTGCAAATTTCTGTGGACATGTTCTAACATGACTGAAATCTTTTGATTCTCCCATTCCTTCTTAATCCTCATCCAATTGGGTGTCTATCACTAAATTGTCTACAATGACACCTACATTGCTAAGTGTGACAGACACTTGGCTTGATAGCATATTAAATAAATTAATGAGAAATAACTTGATCAGTCAAGTAACCAAATGCATCAATCTCTCAGCTCTTGCTAGGCTGGTTTGGCTCTTAGAGGATCTCAGGTAGATGTTCTTAATATCCATTATCTCTTAACCAGACCTGCAGTACCTACTAGGCTCTCAGACTCACCTGTATGGTATCTCATAGAGGACCTTCTTATGGAAGGGTGACTTTCTCCCTGGATGTTTAATGATGGGAGACCAAAGCTGTCTTCAGACAAGACAAAATGAAAAAAATTAAGCATGGTCCTCTAGCCAGACTGGAGATTCCAAAAACATCAGCTATGTCTTGTCCAGCCCAAGGCTGTACTCTTTGAGGGAAAATGGCAGATGAAATATTTACAGCTCCCTCTATCTGCTCATTAGGTATATTTCCTCCTTATAACTACAATCTCTTTGTACCTGATTTCCCTTGCGGACACTGGTCTGGGAAAAATAAATTTTTTCCTGTTGATTTGCTGTTCTCAAGAGACCAAATTGAAAATATGATGAACACAGTCTTTATCACACATTTTGTATGAACTCTCTTGCCTCCAAAAGGCATTAACACCTTTCACCAACCATGAGTTAAAATGTAATTGTCACAGGTAGCAGGCGGCATGGAGATTAAGGTGCTGGATCTGTATGGCTGACTATATGGTTCAAGTCACAGACCCAGTGGTTTGAAAATCATGCTCTTCATGTAAGCATGTGTGTCCAAAGTACTCAAAGGAGACAGAAGAAGATGGTATTCCAGCATGGCCATCATCCTGGGGCAGTGATGGACTACTCACTTTTCCTTTCTCTCTCTCTCTCTCTCTCTCTCTCATAAGCACATGTGTCCTACAGCAAAAATCTACATACATAAGTGTTTATATAGATATATAAATATCTCTATACCTCTCTCTCTACACATATAGTCACATACTAGAGGCATATACCTTGAAAAATGTTGCATGCTATAGTAATGTAGGATGATTGAACATAAATAGCAAATCAAAAAATTTAAAAATAAACTTCTTCCAAGTCTAACAGGACCTTCTTCCTAGTCATTTGGATTTCCAAAGTACAGACGTGTGGTAGAGACACAGCTGTTGATATATCCAGAAACTGATACCATTGGTTCTTCGTCAAGGGAAAGAACTGTGTTCACATGCTATGAAACCAAGTGTAGTTCTACAATACTTGACTTTGTGAAACTTGTGACAAAGCACATGGAAGTTTTATACTTATGACATGCATTAAGAATTGTCATTTAGGGGTTCATCAGGTGGCATGGTGGTTAAGGCACTAGACTTCCATATGGTTCACATCCCAGAGAGACTAGCTTGAAAATCACACCTAGTATGTGTGCATGTGTGCCCAAAATCCCAAAAGGAGAATGAAGGAGAAGAGACTGTAGCATGGCCATCTTCTGGGGGATGATCTCTCACATTCCCTCTCTCTGTGTCTCAGTCTCTCTCTCTCTCTCTCCAGCAAATATAGGCAACCTATCACAAAACCCTTAAATAAATTTTTAAAAAAGAACTGTCATTTAGTCTTTCACTTATGTAACATTGGGTAAGTTACAGGAGATATATATAGACCTCTTTATGTGCAATCAAATGAAGTTAGAAACTTTCCTTTCAATATAGTGCTGAAAGTTCCAAAATAATAAAAGACATTTGAATAGGGA
>NW_006203499.1:95166-101263 GCF_000334495.1 Tupaia belangeri chinensis
AAAAAAATCTTTTGCAAGTAATAAATAAATACAATAAAGTGGCAGGATACAAAATCAACACACAAAAATCTATAGCATTTCTCTATAAGAACAACAAAAAAGTAATCCCATTTACCATAGCCACAAAAAGTATAACATTCTTAGGGATGAATCTAACCAAAGAAGTCAAAGACTTCAACAAGGAGATTATTAAAACCTAACAAAGAAAATAGAAAATGACACCAAAAAAGGGGAAGGACATCCCATGTTCCTGGATTGGAAGAGTTAATATAATCAAAATAGCAATTCTACTACCCAAATTAATCTACATATTTAATGCATTCCCAATCAAAATACTAAAGACATTCTTCATGGATCTAGAAAAGACAATCATAATTTGTCTGGAATCATAAAAGACCCCGTATTGCCAATGCAATCTTGTGCAAAAAAAAAAAAAAAAGTGGAGAAGGAGACATCTCACTCCTTGACCCTGGTATATTACAAAGTTGTGATAATCAAAACAGCATGGTATTGGCACACACACACACAAAAAGACATGTGGATCTATGAAACATAGTAGAGAATCCAGAAATAAATCTCAATATATAAAGCCAACTGATTTTTGACAAAGAGTACCAATCAATCCAGTGAGAAAAAGAAAACCTCTTTAGAACACAGTACAGGAAAATCTGGGTATCTACCCATAGAGAGATGAACTGGACCCCTGTCTCTCACTATTAACAAAGATCAACTCAAACTGAATCAAAGATCTAAACCAAGACCTCAAACTATAAAAATACTGGTGGACAACACTGGGAAAACTCTGGGAGAAATTGGTGTAGGCAAAGACTTCTTAAATAAGACCCTCAAAGCACAGACAATAATCCCAAAATAGACAATTTGGATTACATCAGATTAAATGGTTTCTGCACAGCAAAAAACACAGTATTTAGTGCTAATAGGAAATCCTCAGAATGAGAGAATATTTTTGTAAACTATGCTGCAGATAAGAGACTGATAAGGGAGAAGAATATGGAGGTTCCTCAATTATCTACAAATAGAACTACCATATGATTCAGCAATTCCACTCCTGGTTTTCTACCCAAAGGATTGGGTAGAAATACTCAGCAGAAAAGTGCACATATATGTTTCTTGCAGCATTATACACAGTTGCTAATGCATAGAACCAACCCAAATGTCTATGAACAGATGAATGGATTGAAAAAATGTGGCACATTTACTCTATGGGATACTACTTAGCCATAAAAAAACAAGACTCTTGCTTTTGATTGAAAGTGGATAAAAGTGGAAGATCTACAACTGAATGAAGAAAGTCAGGCCATGAAAGAGAGACATTGTATGTCTCCACTTAATATATACAGAGTGTTGGTACTCTATGGCATAAACTGAAAGCTTAGAGGATATAGAAGCATGGAAAATGGTTGTGGATACTGAAGACAGTGTGGGAAGACAGTGGGAGAAGGGGGAGAGTGTGAAGACAGAAATTTAGGAGAAACATAGAGAAGCAAGACATTTATGGGACACAGAAACGGATTATTATCTGTTTATGATAATGTGTATAGTGCCCTGAATTGGACTAGCATAAAATGTATTCATGTTGGATAAATTCACTTTTCAAGCTAAGTGATGTATACTGATTGAATGTACAAAATAAATTAAAATAAAATAAAATAAAAATGAGATAACACTGGGACCAGCAGTTGGCATAATGGCTATGTCACTGGACTCCCATGTAGTCAACTGCGGTTCGAGTCCCAGACCTGGAGGCTTAAACTCATGCTGGATATGTGTGCATGTGTGCCCAAGATCCCAAAAGGAGAATGGAGGAGAAGGAATTGCAGTTTGGCCATCCCCCCAGGGGATGATTTCTCACTTTCTGTCTCTCTCTTTCTGTTGAGTGCATACTCCCTGTAGAAAAAAGAACTCTCAAAAAAAAAAGTGAGATAATATTTAACTCCAGTTAGAATAGCTAGAATAAAAAAATAAAGACATAACAACCATCGGTAGAATAATAAAAATAAAATAAATTTTAAAAAAAGGAACAACCATTGCTAACAAGGCTTTACAACCATTGTAACAAGTCTTACATTTTTGTTGGGAATGTATATTCATGCAACCTCTGTGTAAAACAATGTACAGGTTCCTCAAAAACCTACGAATAGAACAATCATGTGATCCAATAATCCCCCTACTTGATATTTACCAAAAAAAAAAAAAAAAAAACAGGAAAACACTCACTTGGAAAGACACTTTTTCCTCCATGTTTATTTGCAGCATTATTCACAATTGCTAAGACATAGAGTCAATCCAAGTGTCCAAAAACTAAAGACTGGGTTGAAAACCAGTGGCACATATATACTATGGAATATTACTCAGCTCTGCAAAAACAATGAAACCCCTAATGTCTGATTCAAAGTAGTTGAATACAGAGGACATAATATTAACCAAAGCAGGCCAGACTTTGAAAGAAAGGCACTGAATATCCCCACTCAGTATGCATGGAATGTTTGCACTCAATATCAGACATGGAAAGATCCAAAGATATGAGAGTAGAGAGGATAAGTGTAGACACCAGAGATTGTAAGAGAGGGCACTGGGTGGTTGAAAGTGGGTGGAAGGAAAAAAGGGAAGGAACAATTAACAGACAAAAGATTGTTAACTTCTCTGTTTTAAAAAAAGTCTATATTTGCTTTAAAAACATAAATTAAAAAATAATCCTTTTGACCAGTTAAAATACACAATAGACACCAAAGTACACATTATATTCAAGAGCCATTAAGGTCCTAATATATGATGGAATGATGGACCAAAAATGAAAAAAAAAAAAAGACAACTGTGGTTTCAAATATATTTCTCCCTCAAAGGATTAAATGGTTTTACTTTTTAGCACAGATTTTTAGTTTCCAGAAAATATTACAACTCAGTACTGTAGGTTCAGTAAAAATAATAATAATAATAGCTATGATCTATGCCACTTGAGAAGAAATGATACCTTTGAAGCCCACATTATCTGACAAGATGACTGAGAATTTACAAATAATTTTGTTGAGAGATTGGAAATGATGTCAGGAAAGTGGGAAAATGATCAAAGGAAAGTCACTGAATATTAGAGAGAGCAAAAATTTAATTTAAAAGCTTACTAAAATTATACAAAGGGATTAAAATTGGAGGAATATAAACACCCAGCAGTCAGAGGAGGATCGAATTCTACTCCCCAAATGTGATCAAGAATCAAGAAATTAGCTCTGAGACATTGAGGTTGGAAATCAGAGCACCTTATTCTATTCCAAAAAAAAGTCTTTTTTATACCTTTCCCCAAAATAATCTTTTCAGGGTCTTCTTTATGTCTTTATTCCTCAGACTGTAAATAAAGGGGTTCAGCATGGGAGTGACCACATTGTACATCACTGAGGCTCTTGCACTTGAGTATGAGCTGTGGGCAGCACCAGCACTAAGATACACTCCAAGAATTGTACAATAAAATAAAGAGACAACTGAGAGGTGAGAGGCACAGGTGGAAAATGCCTTGTACTTTCCCTGAGCTGATGGGATTGCACGAATGGAGGAAACTATCTTAGAGTAAGAGTAAAGGACCCCAGTGAGGGGACCACCACCAAGCAGCACAGATGAAAAATAGATCACCATGTCATTAAGAAAGGTGTCAGAGCAGGCAAGGTGGGTCAGCATACTAATATCACAGTAGAAGTGGGGGATTTCCACATGTGGACAGAAGGACAGCCACAACACCATTAGGCTATGTAATAATGCATACAGGGCACTCATGGTCCATGAAGCCAGAACCAGTTGTCTACAGAGCCAGGAGTTCATGATGACAGTGTAGTGCAGAGGGTGACAGATGGCCACATACCTGTCATAGGCCATCACAGTCAGGAGAAAGTCATCTACCTCTCCAAAGAGTATGAAAAAGAACATCTGGGTGATGCAGCCTGCATAGGTGATGACCTTGCTCTGTGTCTGGATGTTCACCAGCATCTTTGGGACGGTGGTGGAGGTGAGACAGATGTCAGTAAAGGACAGGTTGGAGAGGAAGAAGTACATAGGGGTGTGCAGGTGTGAGTCTGAGATGGTGGCCAGGATGATGAGCAGGTTTCCACACACAGTGACCAGGTACATGGAGAAGAAAAGCCCAAATATGAGGGGCTGCAATTCTGGTTCCTTTGAAAGACCCAGAAGAAGAAATTCTGAACTTTGTGTATCATTTTCTGGTTCCATGGTGACTACCTGAAAAGAAGAAAATAACATGGTTAAATTCACACAAACAGATATTGCTCACATAGTTGAAATGTTGTAGTTAATAGTTTGTGGTCACAAAGGATTTTTTTATATTTTTGTATGAATCTAATCTGCTTTAGGCTTTCATAGTGTTATCTCCACTTAGGACTTCTTCTGTCCCTCCTTTGTTCACATAGATCATGCTTCTACAGGATTTTTAGCTCATTTGTTTATTGACAAAATATAATAGTCCATATTTATGGAGTAAAATGTGATGTTACAGTGGGATTTTATTTTTGTTGTTTTGTTTTGTATTGATTTTGCTATTGGGCACATGCACTCACCAGACAGACACAGAGAAAGAAGGGGATATAGGAAATCATCCCCATAGGGAAGGGCCATGCCACAATACTCTCTTCCTTCAAGATGTTAGGAGTGCATGTACACATGCCTGCCATTTTTGTCAAGCTGTCAGGTTTGGGACTTTAACTGAACGTTGACCATGTGTGATCCAGCCACTTAAACCATCACACCATCAGCTGACCCAATAACTGTATCTTTATATCCATACAAAATTAATTCTGGGGCCAGAAGTTGGCATGCTGGCTAAGATGCTGGACTCGCACATGGCCGACTGTGTTTCAAGTCCCAGACCTGGTGGCTTACTTATTCACTCTCTCTCTCTCTTTCTTTCTCTTTGGTCATTTTGAACAATAATAATAACAACAGTAATTAAGTTAAAATAAATCTTTTTAAAAAGGAAAATAACTCAGATTCCTCCTTTCACCAATCCCTTGTCAGCCGCCATTCTGCCGTCTGCTTCTGTGACTTTAACTACTTCAGATACCTTAGTTAGTGGAATCACTCCTATTTTATTTTGAAAGTATTCCATGGATCAAAATAGATCTATTTAACCTATTTTCATCTCATTTTTAGCTGTCGATTAGTATTGAGACAACTGTATTATAAGATCATAATTTGGGGATCCAGTAAGTGTCATGGTGGTTAAAGTACTATACACCACATGGTTGACCACGGTTCAAGTCCCAAACCTAGAGGCTTGAAAATCACACCAGGCATTTGTGCTTGTGTGCTTAAAATCCCAAGAGGAGAATGGAGGAAAAGAGTTTGCAATGTGACCTTTTCCCCGGTTGATGATTTCTCCTCACTTTCCCTCTCTCTGTCTCTCTCAGGCAAGCACATGTGTCCTATGACAAAAAAAAATTAATAAAAATTAGGGGTGAACAGGAGCATACACAATGTGATGGTATACTAGATTTAATAACACAAAATCTATTAGCTTTTCACATTCACTCAATATATAGCTATATCTAGCAATACATAACTCAATGTTATTCTGAAAATTTTATTTTAAACATTCAATTCATTCAAAAGAAAAAAAATAAGATAAAATATACTCTGCCTCCCTATTTTTCTTCTAAATCTCCTTCCTCAGACCCTCCTCTTGCACACATACTAAATCTGGTATTTACACATCTATACTCAGACCCCAAAACATAAAAACAAATCACTGATGCGATTTACAACAAATTAAAAAGCTGAGAATCACAAACCAATTCAAATTCATCAGCAAGAAAATAGTTGTAAGTAAAAACCCTTTAATATTTTCATTTTGACCTTTGAATAAATGTTATATGAATGCCCCATGTCAAAGAACAAACTCTAAAATCTATGTCTCACAAACTACAGTTGCAAGATATGAAATGCAAGTAACCCATTAATCCGGATTCTTCAAAAAATACAGAAATATTCAAAAATATACTCATTTTTAAAAATTCCTTAAGAGTCCCGGAACCAGCAGTTGGCGTAATGGCTATGTCACGTGACTCCCATCGAGGCGGAC
>NW_006203499.1:101383-119772 GCF_000334495.1 Tupaia belangeri chinensis
TCTCTGTCTCTCTCTGTCTGTCTGGCGAGCACACATGCCCTATAGCAAAAACCTCTTAAAAAAGAAAAAAAAAAAAAAGAGTCCTGAAAGCTATTGCACATCTTATCACAACTCTGATTCTACTTTTCCTACGTCTTTAACTGCAAATTTCTGTGCACATGTTCTAATTTGACTGAAATCATGTTATTTCCCCCACTCCTTCTTCACTTTCATCCAATTGGATGTCTATTCCCATCACTAAATTGTCCACAATATTACTTGCATTGCTAAAACTGACTGACACATGACTTGTTAACATATTAAATAAATTAAAGATAAATAATTTGATCAGACAAGTAATCACACACATCAATATCTCAGCTCCTGCTCGGCTGGTTCGGCTCTCAGGTGACCTCAGGTCGATGTCCTTGGCATCCATTCTCACTGAACTGTTCCTGTGATACCTACCGGGCTCTCAGACTCATCTTAATGAGTACTCAGAGAGGACAGTCTTCTTATGGAAGGGTGAATTCCTCCCTGGACAGTTGATGATAAAGACTGCATTTCTGTCCCCAGACAAAACACAATGAGAGAATTAAACATGGTCCCCTAGCCAGTCTGGAGACTCCAGAAAAATCAACCATGTCTTACCCAGCCCAAGACTATATTCCTTGAGAGACAATGACAGATTAAATATTTACAGTTATCTATGCCTATTCGTTAGTTAAGTCTGCTCATTTCCTCTTTATAACTACAACCATTTAGTACCTGATTTCCCTCATGGACATTGGTCTGGAAAGAAAAGAGCATTTTCCTACTGATTTGCTGCTCTCAAGAGACCAAGATGAAAGTGTGATGAATCCAGTCTTTAGTACATGTTCTCTGGGAACTCTCCTGCCTCCAAAGGTCATTAGCAACTTTCACCAACTGTGAGTTAAACTTCAATTGTCATGGGTCAGCAGGGTGTATGGAGGTTAAAGTGCTGGATCCCAACTGGCTGAATACATGGTTCAAGTCTTGGACCCAGTGGCTTGAACACCACGCTGGTCACAAGTGCATATGTGTCCAAAATCCTGAGAGGAGACTAGAGGAGTAGTGAATGCAGCATGGCCATGCCCTTGGGAGTTGATTTCTCATTTTCCTTATTTTCCTTCTCTCTCTTTCTCAATCTCTCTTGGTGAATGTGTGTGCCCTACAGCAAAAACTAAAAGAAATAATAATAATAATAAAAATTACAAAATTTTTGTCTCATACTACATGTGTATGTTTTGAAAAATATCATAGAAATGTACAATGATTGACTGTAAATAACAAATCACAAAATAAAATTCTTCCAAATCTAACTGAGGAATGTGTCCTTACAAGTCCCTTGGACTTCCAAAGCATAGACTATGGTGGATGCACAGCTGTTGATATCTCTAGAAACTGATCGTATTGCCTCTTCAGCAAGGGAGAGAACTGTGTTCACATACTACAAAACCATGCATAGCTCTATAATCCTTGGCTTCATGATGCTTGTGACAAAGTACTTGGGAATTTTATGCTCATAACATACTTTAACGATTGTCATCTAGGGGCCAGCAGGTGGCATGGTGTTTGAGGTGCTGGACTCACACATGGTTAAACGGCCATTCCAATCCTGAAACCAGCAGCTTGAAACTCATGCCAGGCACATGTGCCTGTGTGCTCTAAATCCCAAGGAGACATTAATGGAGAAGAGATTGCAGCACGGCCATCCTTTGTGGGGGTGATTTCTCACTTGCCCTCTCCTCTGTTTTTCTCTGTTTCTCTCCTGCAACTGGGTGCCTTCAATGACAAAAATCTTAAAAATAATTTTTAAATCTTTAAAATTGCCATTTAGCCTTTCACTTATGTAGTGTTGGTGCCTTCAATTGTATGAAACATTGTATGTTCCCACTTAACATATACTGAATGTCTGCACTGACTGAAACTGATTGACTAACAGTTGTACAAACACAAGAGATGGGTGTGAATGTTGGATGATGTGTGTGTGGAGGAGTGGGGTCTAATGAAGGACATTTGGAGAAGGGGTACAGAAGGTAGAGCATTGATAGGATGGGGAGGTGTGGTGTTATTGGTTGAAGATATTTTGATCAATGGGACTGGGGAGAAATGTCCACATATTGAAATGCTCACATTGCAAGCTGAACAATGTGATTGAATGTATATAAAAAATAAATTAATTAATAATAAAAAATGAAAACAAAACAAAATCCTGAGAGGAGACTTGAGGAGAAGGGAATGCAGCATGGGCATGCCCCTGGGAAGGGATTTCTCATTTTCCTTCTCCCTTTCTTTCTCCATCTCTCTTGGTGAATGTATGTGCCCTACAGCAAAAGCTAGGGAAAAAAATTATTGTCACATACTGCATGTGTATGTCTTGAAAAATATTGTATGCTATAGGAATGTACAATGATTGAATGTAAATAACAAATAATAAAATAAAATATTTCCAAATCTAACTGAGGAATTTGTCCTTATGAGACTCTTGAATTTCCAAAACATAGACTGTGGTGGAGACACAGCTGTTGATATCTCCAGAAATTGATCATATTGCCTCTTCAATATAGGAGAGAACTGTCTTCACATGCTAAAAAATCGTACGTATTTATGACAATCTTTGGTTTCATAATGTTTCTGAAAAAGAATTTGGGAGTCTTATGTTCATAATATATATTAAAAATTGTCATTTAGGGGCTATAAGATGGCATGTGTTTGAGTTGTGGACAACTGTGGTTTGAATCCTGAACCCAGCAGCTTGAAAATCATGCCAGGCATGTGTGCATGTGTGTCCTAAATCCCAAGAAAACAATAAAGGAGATGGTATTGCACCATGGCCACAGTGGGGGGTTGATTTCTCACTTTTTCTCTCTCTGTTTTTCTCTGTTTCTCTCATGAAAGTGAACACATTCTATCACAAAGATCTTTAAAATATTTTTTTAATATTAAAATTGTCATTTAGTCTCTCACTTATGTAACATTGGGTGATTACAAGATATTTATTTAGACCTCTTTATTGTGCTTTGGACTGAAGTTAGAAGCTTATATGGCTTGTTTCATTTAATTTTTACACAATACCATTCTGAGACACACTATTAGAAAATTCATTACAGAAATTCATTACAGAAATGGGATTCAGGATTGTTTAATCATGAATTGAGTAAGGATGGAGCTTTGATTGAAACTTCATTAAACTGTATCCCCAGGTCTCAGATTGTAGGCATGGGACAAAAGAAGAAAAGGTAAGTACAAGAGAAAAACAAAAGATGGCAAGACTTCAACTGTGAATGAAAAGACAGGTCATGTAGTTTACTTTTCATAAGTTTTTTATTTTTTATATTATTTATGTTTAATCATTGTACATTTTTACAGCATGTGATGTGAGTTCTCAAAGCATAAATACATTGCATGTCAAGCAATACAAGATACTAACTTTCCATTCTTGTCTCTGTGAAATATTCTTTTAGTTTTTTGTTTGTTTTTTTTTCATTCATTTATTTTAATTGATATTTTAACTTGGAAACAGTTATAGATTAACGTGCATTGATAATTAATAATGCAGAGAGAAAGGTGCTCAAAAACACACCACTCTAAATTATTTTAAAGAAAATGTCCCTATGAAATGCATATTCCTTTATACCTAGTATTCTAATTTCTTCTTCCCTTTACTAGAAAATTATTTGGATATGATCTAGTATATTAAAACCACGTATGTCACCATGAACACTACATGGTTTGGCTTCATGACACTTTTGCCAAAATGATTAGAAACTTTGTAATTGAGACTGACAGGGGATGTGGTGGTTAAGGCACTGGACTCCCACATGGCTGACAATGGTTCAAATCCTGGACCTGGTGACTTGCATGCTCACTTTCCCTCTCTATCTTTCTCTTTGGTGAGTGCACGTTTCCTATGGCAAATTTAGGAATGATAATGATAATAATTAACAAAAATAAAAAAAATACTATTTTAAAGTTTTATTCATGTGAACTTTTATGCTTTTCAATTTGTTCACTTAATTTCTTCTGATAAGGGCAGGAGAAAGTATCAGAAAAAATAATTAAAAGTCAATTTGGAAACATTTAGCTCCATGAGCTAGGAGTAATATTTCCCATTTACAAAGGTTGATATGGTTCTGATTTTGAGGCCCTTGATCATCATTAAGACAGAAAAGTAATTTACTGTGAAAATGAAGATCACCCATTCTACCTTCTTTTGTGTCTCTAAATTTCTACCTGATTATATTTCTTGCTTGTGCAAAATGTTCATTCTTTATATTTCTATCCTCTCCAACTTTCTATTGAGTATTCTTTTAATATAAAAAATGAGATTATAAAGGACTCTCTGTGTGTTTATATATATGGAGGTGAGTTTTCATTAGCTGGTACAGGGTGATCTTGTCTATTTCATAAATGTAAAGGTGGTTCTCAGGAAATAAAACACATCCATCATCTCTAAATCTCTAACATTTCTCATTACTTTGTATTATGAATGTTATCCTTTCTAACTATTAGAATTGCATGTTAAATTATTGCATATTCCTGTAATGCAGTATTTTTCTTTTTTTCTCTTTTGGTCTTTATTTAAAGTTTTACAAAAGGGCATATACACTCACTGAGGGAGACTAAGACATAGAGAGTGAGAATTCACCCACCAGGGAGGATGAACTTGCCACAATCTCTTCTCCTCCATTCTCCTCCTGGGATTTTGTACACACACACACATGTACTTGGCATGAGTTTCAAGCGGATAGGTCCAGAATTTGAACTGCTGTTGTCTGAGGGGAAATCTAGTACCTTAACCACTGTGCCATATGTTATCCCTCAAAAATAAAAAAGCGGTGGAGAATATTCTACTTAAAAAATATTGTACTTAAAAAAAATGGGAGAGAATATTGTAGTTCCCTTTCAGGCAAATAGAAGTGGAATGACATGCTTATTCATCCACAAAAACTTGTGACTATGACCACACAGATAGGAACTCAATCTCTCTTATGGGTTGCCCATTGATCATGATGTCTTGAGGTATTTCTCGGGACCATGGAAGTTGATAACAGATGATATCTATACTGCTCATTCACTCCTCCTCTGGTGACTACAACAAAATGAAAGAGGGAGTTATTACATTTAAAACAATGAAAGGATTTATATGGGCAGTAAGTACTGGCAGTGCTCAAACAGAAACAGAAAGATGTACCAATAGTGAAATATTAAATCCCAACAAACAATACTATACACCAAGAAATAGAACCCCCTCACACACAAGCATTAATCTGTCCTTCCTTAGTGAGTAGCTCTGAAAAAGAATCATTTCTTTTTTTTTTTAAGAATCATTTTTCTATAAGAATAGAGTGTATAATTAATTACAAGTTTTTTTATTACATTTAAGGTCACCTCTGACTCTAAGGCAAATTATCTCAATTTTATTTTCACATGCATTCCACTTTGAGGCATGAGTTTAATCATCAAATTTTGCTCTTAACTATGGTGGGTGCTGTAAACACTGGGTTAAATAAGAGAACTCAACCTTAATAAGGAGAGTAAAGCCCAGGCCAGCAGGTGGTGTGAAGGTTAAAGCACTGGATCCCACATAGCTGATTGCATAGTTCAAGTCCTAGAGCCAGTGGCTTGAAAATCATTCTAGGCATGTGTGCATGAGTGCCCAAATCCCAAGAAGAGATTAGGGGATAAGAAAGTGCAGTGTGCCATCCCTCCTGGGAGGACTTCTCACTCTCTCTGTCTCTCTCTTCTCTCTCTCCTTCTTCTTTTCAGTTCCATTTTTTTCCAAATCTGGAATTAATACATAAAATACAATACCATGCAAAAAATAACACTGACCAGATATCAGATAGAGCAGAAAGTTTCATAAAGCAAGTTATTTAAATTAGATGATGAAGTTGCAATGAAACAGAAGCTCTAGAAAATATATTGCTGGAGAAAGTTCCCAAACTATGATCATAATAATTGCTCCCCTTGCCCCTGAACTGGAGGTCCATCTCCACAGATTCACTCAATCACAGGTAGAAAATATTTGAAAAAATAAATGAAAATAAATAAATAAATAAAACAATTTGAAAATAGCTATATGGTAGGTCAGCAAGTGATGACATGGCTGAGATGCTGGGTATCCTCATGGCTAGTTGTAGTCTGAGCATCAGAATCAGTACCTTGAGAATTGCACTGGGAGAATGTACATGCATACCCAAAATCTCAAAAGGTGGATGGAGGAGAATGAATTACAGCATGGCTTAGAATTGCTCAGAATAATGTACACAATTTGAGAATAAATTATTCTTAAGAGTTGCATGAGTTATCATATGAGATAGCAAAAACTTTAAAGTATTGCTGATATGAAGTGGGGAATAACTTTGGGAAGTAGAATAATGGCAAAGAAAGTATTTACAGGATATGGAAGAGTGTGAAAAGCTGGATACGATATTATTTCAATTGTATAGACAAGTAGAACCAGCTCTACTTTCACAATCTCAACAGAGAATCACAATTTTTTACCTCTAAGGGTTTAATCTCTGCAACCATGGGTACTACTGCAGCTCCAGGCCAATTGACCCTTTCACAATTCCTTTTCTGAAAATTATTTTTAGAGCCCTCTTTAGGTCTTTATTCCTAAGACTGTAGATGAAAGGGTTCAGCATGGGAGTGACCACAGTATACATGACTGAGACAGTTGCACTTGAGTGTGAGCTGTGGATGGAACCAGCACTAAGGTACACACCCACAGTTGTAGAATAAAATAAGGAGACAACTGACAGGTGAGAAGCACAGGTGGAAAATGCTTTGTACTTCCCCTGAGCTGAAGAGATTGCACATATAGAAGAAATGATCCTATAGTAAGAGTAAATGATCCCAACAAGGGGCCCTCCACCCAGCAGCACAGATGCAAAATCGGTCACCATGTCATTAAGAAAGGGGTCAGAGCAGGCAAGGTGGACCACCTGATTAAGTTCACAGAAAAAGTGGGGGATTTCCACATGCTTACAGAAGGACAGCCTCAATACCATTAAGCTTTGTAACAAAGAATACAGGACACTGATGATCCAGGATGCTAGGACTAGCATTCTACACAGCCAGGGATTCATGATGACCGTGTAGTGCAGGGGGTGACAGATGGCCACATACCGGTCATAGGCCATCACGGTCAGTAGGAAGTCATCCAATGCTACAAAGACTATGTAAAAGAACACCTGGGTGATGCAGCCTGCATAGGTGATGACCTTGCTCTGTGTCTGGATGTTCACCAGCATCTTTGGGACGGTGGTGGAGGTGAAACAGATGTCAGTAAAGGACAGGTTGGAGAGGAAGAAGTACATGGGGGTGTGCAGGTGTGAGTCTGAGATGGTGGCCAGGATGATGAGCAGGTTTCCACACACAGTGATCAGGTACATGGAGAGGAAAAGCCAAAATATGAGGGGCTGCAATTCTGATTTCTCTGAAAATCCCAGAAGAAGGAATTCTGAAATTTGTGTATCATTTCCTGGTTCCATGGTAACTCCCTGAAAACAGAAAAATATGATGGCTAATTTCATGTGAACAGGTATTACTCTCATAGTTGAAATGCCATAGTTAATATTTTGCATTCACACTGTTCTCTATTATATTTTTGTATGGATCTATTCTGCTTTAGGTTTTCATAGTGCCATCTCTGCTTAGGACTTCTTATCTCACACCTTATTCCACAGATGATGTATTCTACAGAATTTTTAAATAATTTATTAACAAAAAATAATAGTACATATTTTTGGAGTAAAATGTGATGTTACAATGGGATTTTATTTGTTTTTTGTTTTACTTTGCTCTTGGGCACATGCACTCATCAGACAGAGAAACAGAAAGAGGAAAAGTGACAAATCACCCTACTCCGGGAATGGCCATCACACAATACTCTCTTCTCTCAGAATGTTGGGAGTGCATGTACACATACCTGACATCTTTTTCAAAATTCGAGTCTGGGACTTTAACTGGCAGTTGACCATGTGTAATCCTGCCACCTCAGCTGACCCAATAGCTGTATCTCTATATCCCTTGAAAAGCAACACTCAAGGCAGCAGGAGACAAGGTGGTTAAGGTGCTAGACTCCCACATGGAGGATTATGGTTCAAGTCTTGGAGCTGGTGGCTTGCTTTCTCACTCTCCTCTCTCTCTTTCTCTCTCTGTTTCTATCTGGTCTTGTTGAATAATAATAATAACTAATAAAATTCAATAAATATTTTTTTAAATAAGAAAATAAAACAACTATGTTTCTTCCATTTGCCAATCCCCTGGCAAGCATTTTTCCATAGTTTGCTTCTGTGACTTTGACTACTTCAGATACCTAGGTAAGGAGGAATCACTCAGTATTTTAATTCAAAAGTATTCCATGGGTCAAAATAATTGTATTTTGATCTACTTTGACCTCCTCATTTTTATCTTTTGATTAGTATTCAGTCAATTGCATTATAAGATCATAATTTGGCAGCCCAGCAAGTGAAATAATGGTTAAGTTGCTGCACTCCAACTTGGCAGACTGTGGTTCAAATCCTGAACCCAGCGGATTGAAAATCACACTGGACATGTGTACATGCATGCCCAAAATCTCAAGAGGAAAATGGAGAAGAGATTTTAGCATGGAAAACACCCTAGGGGGTGATTTCTCACTTTCCCCTCTTTGTCTCTCTCTCTCTCTCTCGCTCTCTCAGGTGACCACGTGTGCCCTACCGGGGGGGGTAAAATAAAGTATTTTTACTTCTGATGTAGAAGAATTTCTGTAAGTTATTATAAATTTGGGGAGAATGGGTATGTACACAATGGAATGGCTTACAAGATTTGATAACACAAAATCTATTAACTTTTCATATTCAGCCAATATATATTGATATGTATCAATACATAAAATAATTCATTGTTATTCTGAAAATATTATTTTAAAACTTTAATTTATTAGTAGAAGAAAAAAATTAGAATATTCTCAGACCCCAGAATATAAAAAAAAACTTGTATGATTTGCAATATAGTAAAAAGCTAAGAGACTTACAAACCTATTCATTTTCATCAGCAAGAAAATAGTTTTAAGTAAAAACTCTTTAATATTCTCATGTTGACCTTTGAATAAATTTTTATGCGAATGCTGAATATAAAAGAAGAAACTGTGGAATGTATGTCTCATGAACTACAGTTGCAAGGTATGAATTGCAACATCCCATTCATTTAGATCCTTCAACAAATACAGAAATATGCACAAATATATTCATTTCAAAAATTCCTTAATCAACCCCAAAGTTATTGCACATCTCATCACAACTCTGATTCTACGTATACTACTTCGTGAACTGAAAAATTCTGGACACATGTTCTAATTTGACTGTAATGACATTTTTTCCTCCAATTCCCTCTTCACCTTCATCCAACTAGATGTCTATTCCCATCCCTGAATTGTCCACAATATTACCTGCATTGCTAGGTCTGACAGACACATGGCTTGTTAACATATTAAATAAATTAATGATGAATCACTTTGTCAGACAAGTAACCAAACACATCAATATCTAAGCTCTTGCTAGGTTGGTCTGGCTCTCAGGAGACCTCAAATAGATGTTCTTGACATGCATTGTCTCTGACTCGTTTCTGCAGTACCTACCAGACTCTCAGACTCATCTGTATGGGGTGTCAGAGAGCACAGTCCCCTGATGGAAGGGTGACTATCTATCCAGTTGATTGGTGATGGAGACTGCAGCTTTCTCCCCAGATAAAACACAATGAAAGAATTAAGCATAGAACCCTAACCAGTCTGGAAAGTCCAGAAAATTCAACCATGTCTTGTCCAGCCCAAGGATGTAGTTCTTGAGGGACATGGACATATAAAATATTGACAGCTCCCTATAGCTGCTCATTAGGTACATTTTCTCCTTATAACTACAACCACTTGGTAACTGATTTCCCTTGTGGACACTGGTCTGGAAAGAAAGGCAAAATTTCCTGTTGATTTGCTGTTCTCAAGAGACCAAGTTGAAAGTGTGATGAATTTATCTTTATTACACGTTCTCTGTGAACTCTCTGGACTCCAATGGTCATTAGCACCTCTCACAAACCATGAATTAAAAAAAAAATTGGGGGAAGCGATTTTTGCTATAGGGTGCAGACAGACAGAGACAGAGAGACAGAAAGCAGGAAATCACCCCCCAGGGGGGATGGCCATGCCACAATCCCTTCTCCTCCATTCTCCTCTTGGGATCTTGGGCACACACGCACATGTGCCCAGCATGAGTTTAAGCCACCGGGTCCGGGACTTGTACCGCGGTCGACTACGTGGGAGTCCAGCAACATAGCCATTACACTAACTGCTGGTCCCAACCATGAATTAAAATTTAATTGTCATGGGTCAGCAGGTGGTTTGTCAGTTAAGGTGCTGGATCCCACGTGGCTGAATGCATGGTTCTGGTCCCAGATCCAGTGGCTTCATAAATCACACTGAGTGTGTGTGTCTGTGTGTATGTGTGTGTGTGTGTGTGTGTGTGTTTTCAAAATCCTGAGAGGAGACTAGAGAAGAAGGGACATATTGTAGCTGTCATCTCTGGCTATTGATTTCTCACTTTTCCTCTTTCTCTCTTTCTCTCTCTGGCAAGCACACACACATACTCTATGGCAAAACTAATAAATGAATGAATGAATGAATGAACGAATAAATAAATAAATAAATAAATAAATAAATGTATGAATGAATGAACAAAATTAGAAAAAGTGACTGCATGGGTTTTCCATTAAGTTAACTAGGAGAAATCTGAAGAATATGAATGTTTTTACAGGAAAGTTGTGACCTTGCATCAACTGACTGGGGCTGGTATTCAGACTCTCTGTTCATGAATTCAGAACAGATTCTTGAGGACACAAAAGAATTTATTGGATTATACTGATATTTGTTCATTCGCTGTCCCGTCAGCAGGTATGAAAAAATTTTAAAGAGGAGGGAGTCATTATTTTAAGGAAAACAAGAAGTAGTAATTACAGGCACCACTGAAGTGTTCAATGAGAAACACAAAGATATTTAATGAAGCAGTATAAAACACACCATCAGTCCTTCACCCCAATGAATAAACACCTTTCCACATGGACACCAATTTTGAATCCTTCAACAAGTAGAACAGGATGAACAAAAACATGGTGCAGAGTTAATACAATGTATAATTGAGATGTTCATTTCATCCTATTTAAATCTCTCTCTGACTCTAAGGCCAAATTTGTTCAACTATTTGTTTAGATTTGCCTTTCTATATACAAAACTTTTTGACTCGGGTAACTGATAATTTTTTTTTTTTACTTCATAATAAAATGTGTTGGTTCACAAAAGGAGAGAGAGAGAGTGAGAAGGGGACAGACAAACAGAGAGAGAGGCATCCTCTACAAGGCATTGGCAAGCAGAGACCCTCTTCCTCCTGTCCTCCAGCCCTCCAGTCCTGGCCACACACCCATCCATTGAGATTTCAGGTTGACTGGACTCAGGACTTGAACCAGAGTCCTCATGTGGCTTCCAGTTATGCACTCTGATATGCTAGGTCTGCATCACAGAGTCTGGGCCTGATCATCAATTTTTGACAGTGATTACAGTAGGCATGTGAACTCTGAGTTGAGTAACAGAATGAGATTCTAATGAGATAATCACAGATAATCAAATACACTAATATATTAAAGTCTACATTTCAAACAGATATAATGGAAGCAAAGACATACACATACATGAAAATCTGCATTTTCATGTTTGTCTGTACTCTAAATTCCATTAGTGACATTCGTGGCCAACTATAATGTGGTTTTTGTTGTAGTTTTCTATTGTTTTTTTCTTGTTGCTGTTCTTCTAGTCTATAGGCAGAAAAAAAATCAAAAAAACTTATTTTAGCAACATTATACAAAAATTGCTCAGAATCATATAGACCATTTGAGAATACATTATTTTTAAGAGTAGCATGAAGGGGGACAACAGGTGGCATGGTGGTTGAGGCACTGGATACCCACATGGCCAATTATAGTTTGAGTCCCAGAACTGGCAGCATGCTTTCTTACTTTCCATTTCTCTCTCACTCTATCTCTCTGGTCAAATCAAATAATAACAATAATCATAAAATTAAATAAAAAAAATTCTTTAAGAAAAAGAAAAAAAAATTTAAGAGTTGCACATCATTTTGTGAGGAAATGATACTCTTACAGTATTTCTGACACAAGACTAGAAACAACATTGGAAAGTAGAAAGATATTAAAGAAAAATGGTGGGATATGAAAGCTTGTAGAAAGATAAATACAGTGTCACTTAAATTATATAGACATGTCTGTATTTGAACAGAGAATAACAATTGTTGTCTGCAAGGCTCTAATCTCTGCAATTAAGGTCATTGTTTCAGCCCCAGGTCAACAATTTATTCACAATTTCCATTGGAAGAATATTTTCAGGGCCCTCTTTATGTCTTTATTCCTCAGACTGTAGATAAAGGGGTTCAGCATGGGTGTGACCACAGTGTACATCACCGAGACTGCTGCACTTGAGTGTGAGCTGTGGGCAGCACCAGCACTAAGATACACTCCTACAACTGTAAAATAGAACAAGGAGACAACAGAAAGGTGAGAGGCACAGGTGGAAAATGCTTTGTACTTTCCCTGAGCTGATGAGATTGCACAAATGGAGGAAATTATCTTAGAGTACGAGTAAAGGATCCCAGTGAGGGGGCCGATGCCCAGCAGCACAGTTGCAAAATAGGTCACCATAGCATTAAGAAAGGTGTCAGAGCAGGCAAGGTGGATCATCTGATAAAGTTCACAGAAAAAGTGGGGTATTTCCACATGTGTACAGAAAGACAGCCGCAATGCCATTAAGGTTTGTAACAAGGAATACGGGACACCTATAATCCAAGATGCCAGAACCAGCATTCCACAGAGCCAGGGATTCATGATGACCGTGTAATGCAGGGGGTGACAGATGGCCACATACCGGTCATAGGCCATCACAGTCAGGAGACAGTCATCCAACACTACAAAAACGTTAAAAAAGTTCATTTGGGTGATGCAACCTGCATAGGTGATGACCTTGCTCTGTGTCTGGATGTTCACCAGCATCTTTGGGACGGTGGTAGTGGTAAAACAGATGTCAGCAAAGGACAGGTTGGAGAGGAAGAAGTACATGGGGGTGTGCAGGTGGGAGTCTGAGATGGTGGCCAGGATGATGAGCAGGTTTCCACACACAGTGATCAGGTACATCAAGAGGAAAAGCCCAAATATGAGGGGCTGCAATTCTGGTTCCTCTGAAAGTCCCAGAAGAAGAAATTCTGAAATTTCTGTATCATTTTTTGGTTCCATAGTAACTCCCTGAAAAGAGGAAAATACAATGGCTAATTTCACATGAACAAGTATTGCACCGTTGAAATGTTATTATTAATATTTTGCAGTCACAGAGTTATTTTTTATATTTTTATATGGATCTAATCTTAAGCTTTTCATAGTGTTATCTCTGCTTAGGACTTCTTATCTCATTTCTTTGTTCCCATAGATCAGGTATTTACAGGATTTTTAACTTATTTATTTATTAACAAATATAAAATAGTACGTACTTATGGAGTAAAATGTGATGTTACAATAGGGTTTTATTTGTTTTTATTTTTGTTTTGCAATTGGGCACATGCACTCACTAGACATAGAGACAGAGAGAGAAAGAGAGAGGGGGGGGAAAGTGAGAAATCACCCCCCATAAGGAATGGTCATCCCATAGTCCTCTTCTCTCAGGATTTTGAGAGTGCATGTACACATACCTGGCATTCTTTTCAAGCTGCCAGGTCTGGGACATAAACTGGCAGTTGATTATGTGAAATCCAGCCAGCATAAACAATACGCCATCAGCTAGTCCAATAACTGTACCTTTATGTCTATTGAAAAACAACTTTGGGGCCTTCTCTCTCTCTCTCTCTCTCTCCCTGTTTCTACCTGGTTAAGATGAATAATGTTAACCATTATTAAAATAAATCTTTTTTTAAAAAAAAAAAAAAAGGAAAATAACTCTGCTTCCTCTTTTCACCAATCTCTTGCAACCACTGTTCTATAGTCTGCTTCTATGGCTGACTACTTCAGATACCTTAGTTAAATGGAATCATTCAGTAATTTATTTTCAAAGTATTCCATAGGCCAAAATAAATAAATTTTTATCTATTTGAATGGACCTATTTTGATTTCCTTATTGTTATCAGGTGATAAGTATTTAGACAACTGTACTATAAGATCATAATTTGAGGAGTCATCAGGTGTCCTAGTGGTTAAGGTGCTGCACTCCAACTTGGCTGACTGTAGTTCAAGTCCCAAACCCAGCAGCTTGAAAATCACAGTGGACATGTATGCAAGCATGCCCAAACTATCAAGAGAAAAATGGTGGACAATCTCTCGAGGAGTGATTTCTCACTTTCCCTCTCTCTCTCTCTTTCTCTCTCAGGTGACCACATGTGCCCATGGCAAAAAAAAAGTATTTTTGTATACTACTGAAGTAGAAGAATTTATCTAAGTAAATAAAAATTTGGGGCGTATGAGTATGTACACAATATGATGGCCTGCTAGATTTCATAACACAAAATTTATTAACTTCTTACTTTCACCCAATATGTATTTATATCCATCAATACATACAATAATTCAATGTTATCTTGAGTATTTTACTTTAATACTTCAATTCATTATGAGAAGAAAAAACACAAAAGAATAGAATATACTCAGATCCCAGAACATAAAAACAAAGCACTTGCATAATTTGCAATAAAGAAAAAATCTAAGAGACTCAAAAATGTATTGAATATCATTAGTAAGAAAGTAGTTGTAAATAAAAACTCTTAAATATTCTCATTATAACCTTTGAATAAACTTTTTTATGTGAATGCTCAGTTTGAAAGAAGAAACATGAAATGTATGTGTCATGAACTACAGTAGCAAGGTATGAATTGCAAACAACCAATTCATTTGGATCCTTCAAAAAACACAGAAATATGCACAAAAGTGCTCATTTCAAAAATTCCAAAACCAATCCTCAAGTAATGCACATCTCATCACAACTCTGATTCTACTTTTACTATTTCATGAACTGTACATTTCTGGGCACATGTTCTAATTTGACTAAAATCATCTCAATTCTCTCATTTCTTCTTCACTTTCATCCCATCAGATGTCTAGTCCCATCACTAAATACACCACAATGAAGGTTGCTTTGCCAAGTTTGACAGACACATGGGTTATTAACATATTAAATAAATTAATGATGAATAACTTTGTCAGACAAGAAACCAAACACAGTATCTCTCAGCTCTTGCTAGGCTGGTTTGGCTCTCAGGTGACCTCAGGTAGATGTCCTTGTTATTCATTCTCTCTGATCCACTCCTACAGTATCTACTGGACTCTCTAACTCACCTGTGTGGGCTTAGAGTGGACAATCATCTTGTAGAATTGTGAATTTCTCTCCAGTGGTTGATAATGGAGACTACAGCTCTGTCCTCAGACAAGACACCATGAAAGAAGTAAGCATGGAACCCTAGCCCATCAGGAGATTCCAGAAAAATGAACCATGTCTTGTCCAGTCCCAGGCTGTAATCCTTGAGGGACAGTGGCACATAAAATATTTACAGCTCCCAATATCTGCTCATTAGGTCCATTTCCTCTTTATAACTACAACCTCTTACAGCTGATTTCCCTTGTGGACACTTGTATGGGAAGAAAGGAAAATTTTCTTGTTGATTTGCTGTTCTCAAGAGACCAAGTTGAAAGTGTGATGAATTTATTTTTATTACATATTCTCTGTGAACTCTTCTCCCTCTAAAGGCCATTAGCACCTTTTACAAACCATGAGTTAATATTTAATTGTCATGGTTCAGCACATAGCATGGCAGTTAAGGTGGTGGATCCCACATGAATGAATGCATAGTTCTAGTCTGAGGCCCAGTGGCTTGATAAATCACACTATAAAACACAGGCAGAAAACACTGAGGAAACTCTGGGAGACATTGCAGTAGGCAAAGACTTCTTAAACAAGAACCCCAAAGCAATAACCCCAAAAATGGACAGATGGGATTACATCAGATTAAGAAGTCTGTGTACAGGAAAGGACACAGTAATTAGTTGAATCGACAGCCCTCAGAATGGGAGAAAATTTTTGTTAACTATGTCTCAGATAAGAGACTGAAAACCAGAATACACAGGCAACTAAAGTGATTTACCCGAAAAAAAAAATGATTAACCCAATTAAAAGATGGGAAAATGAGTAGGATAAATGACCCTCTAAGGAAGACATCGAATAGCCAAAAAGCATATGAAAAAACACTCAACATCTCTCATCATAAGGAAGGTGCAGATCAAAACCACAATGAGATACCACCTAACCCCTGTCAGAATGGTGAAAATTTAAAAATTTTTAAAAAATGATAAGCACTGGCAAGGATGTGGTGAAAGGGAAACTCTCCTACATTGTTGGTGGGAATGTAATTGTTCCAGCCACTATGGAGAACGACATGGAGGTTCTTCAAAGACCTTCAAATAGAACTACCATATGATTCAGCAATTCCACTCCTGGGTATCTACCCAAAGGACAGGGGAATGCACTGTCAGAAAAGTACTTGCACAACTATATTTATCGTGGCATTATTCACAATTGCTAAGGCATGTAACCAACCCTAATGTTCACAAACAGAAGAATGAATTGAAAAAGTATGACATGTATACTCCATGGAATACTACTCAGCCATTAAAAAAAAGGTCCTGGTATTTGATAGGAAGTGGACAAACATGGAGGATTTATTGCTGAGTGAAGCAAGTTAGGATATGAAACAGGAACATTGTATGTCTCCACTTACCATATACCGACTGTCTGCACTCTATGGTAAAGACTGAAAGACTGGAGGACATAAAAACATTGAAAATTGGTATGGACACTAAGGACAATGTGGAAGAAGAGTGGAGGAGGGGAAGAGTGCAGGAAGGAAAATTTGGGGGAAAATGGAGAAGTAAGACATTTGTGGAACAGAGATATGGTTTGTTGCCTGTTGTTGATGTCATGTACAGTATTCTCAACTCACATGCCATGTGGCGTATATCATGTTGGGTAAAATCTCTTTACAAACTAAATGATGTATAGTGATTGAATTTATAAATAATAATAATAATGATTTTTAAATTATGAAAAAACTCACACTGCATGTGTGTCCATGTGTCCAGAATCCTGAAGGAGACTGGAGAAAAAGGGAATGTAGTGTGGCTATCTTCCTTTGGTGGTGATTTCTCACTTTCCCTCTTCCTGTCTCTCTCGGGAAAGTGCAATGTTCCTATTACAAAACTAAAAATTAAATAAATATAAACATAAATTAGATAAAATGATTGCATTAGTGTTTCCTGAAGACAGCTAGGATAAATCTGAAGGACATGAATGTTTTTACAGGAAACTGTTGACCCTGAATCAAACCACTTGGACAGGTATTCAGACTCTTTATTCATGAATTTCAAAGAGATTCTTGAACACGCAAAACATATATTGGATGATACTCACATTCATTAATTCACTGTCCCTTCAGCAGTTATGACAAAGTTTTAAAGAGGGGGAAGTCATTCATTTAAAGCACTCCAAGAAGTTGTAATTACAGCCAGCACTGAAGTATTCAAAGAGAAACAGAAAGATATTTCATGAAACAGCATAAAACACACCACTCAATCCTTCACCCCAATGAATAAACACTCTTCGACAAGGACACCAATTTTCAATCCTTCAACAATTAGGTGAATAGGATGAATAAGAAGCACAGTGCATAGTTAATACAGTGTGTGATCAAAATGTTCTCTTTGTTATATTTAAGGCTATCTCTGACTCTAAGACCATATTTATTCCACTATTTGTTTAGATTTGCCTCTCCATATACAAAACATTTTGACTCAGGTAACTGATACAAATTTTTTTATTCATAACAATGTATTGGTACACATGAGGATAGAGAGCTAGAGAGAACAAACGGGAGACAGACAGAGAAACAGACATAAAAACAGTCATAGAGAGACAGAAGCACCCTCTGCAGGGCGTGGGAGGCTGAGACGCCCTTCCTCCAGTCCTCTGGATCCTGGCCACACACCCATCCAGTGAGATTATAAGGTGACTGGAATCGGGACTTGAACCAGAGTCCTCATGTGGCTTCCAGTTCTGTATTCTGGTATGCTATGGCTGCATGACAGAGTCTGGACTTGATCATCAATTTTTTATTTTATTTATTTATTTTTTACTTTTTTTAAAAAATTTATTCATTTTCGACATTAATTCACTATACACCATCACAACACAAAAATGAATTTTCCATCCAAAATACACTGTGCATTGGCTCAATCAAGCACATCAACATACATGTTCTCAG
>NW_006203499.1:119822-120158 GCF_000334495.1 Tupaia belangeri chinensis
TTTTGTTTTGCCATCCTTGATTCCCCATCCCCCACCCTCTGCTATGTCCCATCCTCCTCCCACATTGTCCCTGGCATCCATGGTTGCCCTCCATGCCCCCCCATTCAATTGTTCTGCCAATGAACTTAATTAGTCTAAATATATCCAATAGCTAGCACAGCTGACACATACCTACACATGAACCCAAGTCTAACTTTAGACATAAACCCCAGTGAGTAGAATGAACATACTATAAAGTAGTACCCAGCTGTGCCCATACAGCTCGCTGCAGTCGTCAAATATGCATTTTTTTTTTTTTTTTACAAAATGATACGAACAGTTTTACCGGTTTTTTTT
>NW_006203499.1:121161-148708 GCF_000334495.1 Tupaia belangeri chinensis
TCCCGGGGGCCACGTGCTGGCCTGGGGGCCATGCGCTGGCCCAGCGGCCACACGTAGGCACAGGCCCGGCGGCCACGCGCAGGCCCAGTGGCCACGCGCAGGCCCAGTGGCAACGTGTAGGTGCAGGCCCGGAGGCCACACGCCAGCCCTGGAGGGGCAGCGGAACACGGAGCAGAGCCCCGGTCGAGCAGGCCGGGGAGCCCGCACAGGCGCCGCCACCGCCACGCAAGGCCCAGGGAGCCCGCCTTGATCATCAATATTTGACAGTGATTACAGTAGGCAACGTGAACTCTGAGCTGAGTAACAGAACAGGATTCTAATGAGCCAATTACAGATAATCAAACACACTAATATATTAAAGTTTACATTTCAGACAGAGATACTAGAAGCAAGGATATATACATACAAGAAAATCTGCGGTTTCAGATTTTTCTATACTCTAAATTAATGGCATTAGTTGCCAAATGTAATGTGTTTTTTTGTTTGGTTGTTTTCCAGTTGTTTTTTTTTCTTGTTGTCATTCTCTTTTTACATAAGCAAAAAAAAAGTTATTTTATTAACATTATACAAAAATTTCTCAGAATTATATATATCATTTGAGAATACATTGTTTTTAAGAATTGCAAAGAGGGTCTAGCAGGTGGCATGATGGTTGAGAAACTGGACTTCCTCATGACCAATTAATGTTTTTGTCATGACTAATATGCATGGTAATCATGCTGGAAAAAGAAATATTATACACTGTAAAGACATATGTGATTAAATGTAATATAAAATAATAATAATAATAAATTAAAGAAAGAAAAGTTCTAAGATGAAAAACTGAGGGCCCTCATGTTTTCACATATCATGAGTTCTCCATAATTATTAAAACTTATGAGACACAGGAAAAGAAATTTAAAGGAGAGGTAATTCATTTTAAACACTTCAAGGAATTATATTTACAGCCAGCATTGAAGGTCTTCAAGGAGAAACAGGAAGATATTGAATGAAACAACATAAAGCTCATCAATCAATCTTCCCCTCCAATGAATGAACACCCTTCTAAATGGACACCAATTTTCCGTACATCACAAGTAGATAAACAGAGTGAACAAGAAACATGGTGAAGAGTTAGCTCAATGTATGAGTTTTGTCTTATTTTATTTTATATTTTATTTTATTTCATTTTATTTCATTTTATTTTATTTTATTTTATTTTATTTTATTTTATTTTATTTTATTTTATTTTATTTTATTTTATTTTATTTTATTTTATTTTATTTTATTTTATTTTATTTTATTTTATTTTATTTTATTTTATTTTATTTTATTATTTTATTTTTGGAGAGGTTTTTGCTATAGGGTGCGTGCACTCGCCAAAAAGACAGAGAGAAACAGAGAGACAGAAAGTGAGAAATCACCCCCCAGGGGGGATGGCCATGTAATCCCTTCTCCTCCATTCTCCTCTAGGGATCTTGAGCATGCATGCACATGCACCCAGTGTGAGTTTAAGCCACCGGGTCCAGGATTCGAACCACAGTCGATTACATGGATTCCAGTGACATAGCCATTCCACTAACTGCTGGTCCATTTGTTTTATTTTTCTGAGGATTTGATCAGAGCATGTGTGCTTGCCAGAGAGATATAGAGACAGAAAGTGAGAAATGACCCCCAGGGGTATGGCCACACCACAGTCTGTAGGGATATGTTTCGAGAGAAGCCCTGAGGATGTGGGGATGTGCTCTGAGCATCACCTGTCCCTTGAAGCTATAGCAAAGTTTTACAGCTTGTCCTTTTCTTCCTCTTCTGTAGACAGAGCAAACGGTGGAATTTCACAGGGGCTGCTTCATGGACACATCTGCTGGAACTCAGGAAACATCCTGACTCCAATCAGTAAAGTCCAACCCCTGCTCTGCCTCTGTAAGATTCTATAGCCTAATCAACACTCCTGTTAAGTATGCAAGAGAGTGCCCTCCCCACACCTGCAGATAGGCTCCCTTTCACTAGATAAGAAGCTCAATGGGATATATTTTTGGTATGGATGTTACCAGGAGATACGCCTGACACCAGTATGTCTTAACCATTATAGATTTGTTATTTGCTTCCTATGACTGTAAAATATCAATTTATCTATGGAATGTCACATGAACATGGTGTTGCTTTGCCCTATAAATAGAGATGCTCAGTTAACCTGGGCAGTGCAGGTTGCTCAGGCTGCTTAAAAGATGCTCAGTTTGCCTGGGCAGTGCAGGTTGCTCAGGCTGCTTAGGCTCAGGCAGCCTGTGTTCATGGCTACTCTGTCTCTTTGTCTCTTTCTTTCTGCTTCCTCTTAGATCTAGCTAAGTCCAGGGCAGACACCAACAACAGTTCCCTTGTCTCCATAGTTCCTCTTGGGATTTTAGGTATGCACTCATAAGTGCCCAGCATGAGTTTTCAGTCACTGAGTCAAGCTGAACTTCACTCAACTACTTGACAATCCATTGGACAAACCATTGTGCCATATTCTGGTCTCAAGAATAAATTTATTTAACAGTTGCATATAAGGGGCCAGCAGGAGGCATGATGGCTGAGGCACTGGATTCCCAGATGGTCAACCACAATTTGAGTCTTGGACCTGGTGGTTGGCTATCTCAATTTCTCTCTCTCTCTTTCTCTCTCTCAATATAATAATAATAGTAATAATAATTTAATTTAATTTAAATAATCAATAATTTTTAAATAGTTGCATGCCATCCTATGAAATCATGAAAATTTTAAAGAATTTCTTTCTTTTTCTTTTTTTATTTACATTTTTAATACATTCAATCACATTATTTAGCTTGCAAGGTGATCATTTCAATATGTGAACATTTCTCCCCAGTCCAGTTGATAACAATATAACAATGCTACCTCCCTGTCTCAACAATGCTGTCTCCATATCCCTCCTCCAAATGTTTTTCCCCAGGCCCCACTCCTCCACACACACCACATCTGGCATTCACATCCATCTCTTGTGTTTGCACAGGCTAAGAATAACTTTGGGAAAGTAGAAAAATGCCAAGGAAAAAATTGGCTGGATATTAGAGCATAGAATGCTAAATATGGTGTTACTTAAATTGTGTAGACAAGTACTTTTATTTTAGAGAGATATTTGATCTAGGGCACATGTGCTCACCAGAGAGACATAGAGACAGAAAGCAAGAAATCACCCCCCAGGGGGAGGAGTACACCACAAACGCTTCTCCTACTTTCTCCTCTCAGGACTTTAGGCAAGCACACATAAAGATCCAGTGTGAGTTTTAAGTCATCAAGTCCAGGACTCAAACTATAGTCAACTATGTGAAAGTTCAACAATACAATCATTTCGCCATCTGTTGGTCCCAACAAGTACTTCAACAATATGTTCAGAGAATCACAGTTTTGGGCTCCAAGGCTTTCAATCAAGCAATCATGGGCACTACTTCAGCTCCAGACCAGTTGACCCTTTCATGGTTTCTCCCCAAAAGATGACTTTTAGAGCCCTCTTTATGTCCTTATTCATCAGACTATAGATGAAAGGGTTCAGTATAGGGGTGACCACAGTGTACATCACTGAGACAACTGCACTTGACTGTGAGCTGTGGGTAACCCCAGCACTTAGGTACACTCCCAGGCTTGTACAGTAAAATAAGGAGACAACTGAGAGGTGAGAGGCACAGGTTGAAAATTCCTTGTACTTCCCATGAGTTGTTGAGATTGCACGTATAGAAGAAATTATCTTAGAGTAGGAATAAATGGTCCCAGCAAGAGGACCACCAGCCAGCAGCACAGCTGCAAAACAGATCACCATGTCATTAAGAAAGGTGTCAGAGCAGGCAAGGTGGACCACCTGATTCAGTTCACAGAAAAAGTGGGGGATTTCCACATGTGCACAGAAGGACAGCCATAATACCATTAAACTGTGTAACAGACAAAATGGGACACACATGATCCAGGATGCCAGAACCAACTTTTCACAGAGCCAGGGGTTCATGATGACCGTGTAGTGCAGGGGGTGACAGATGGCCACATACTGGTCAAAGGCCATCACAGTCAAGAGACAGTCATCCGATGCTCCAAAGACTAGGAAAAAGAACATCTGGGTGATGCAGTCTGCATAGGTGATGACCTTGCTCTGTGTCTGGATGTTCACCAGCATCTTTAGGATGGTGGTAGAGGTGAAACTGATGTTCACAAAGGACAGTTTGGAGAGGAAGAAGTACATGGTGGTTTGCAGGTGGGAGTCTGAGATGGTGGCCAAGATGATGAGCAGGTTTCCACACACAGTGATCAGATACATGGAGAGGAAGAGCACAAATATGAGCACCTGTAATTATGGTTCCTCTGAAAACCCCAGAAGAAGGAATTCTGAGATTTGTGTGTCATTTCCTGTTTTCATGGTGACTATCTGAAAAGAGGAAGGTAAGAAGGCTAATTTCACATGAACAGATATTTCTCGCATAGTTGAAATATCATAGTTAGTATTTTTCAGTCACAAAATTATTTTCTATATTTTTGTATGGACCCCTTTAGGCTTTCACAGTGCCATCTCTGCTTAGGACTTACTATCTGACTACTTTGTTTCCACAAATCAAGTATTCTACAGGATTAGCTTCCTTATTTATTTACAAAAAACCATTGTACACAGGGACCAGCAGTTAGTACAATGGTTATGTCACTGGACTCCCCTGTAGTAGACCACGGCTCAAGTCCTGGACCCGGTGGCTTAAACTCATGCTGGGCACGTGTGTGTGCATGCCCATGATCCCAACAGGAGAATGGAGGAGAAGGGATTGTGGTGTGGTCGCCCCCCCGGGGGGTGATTTCTCGCTTTCTGTCTCTCTGTCTCTCTCTGTCTTTCTGGCAAGTGCACACACCCTATAGCAAGAAAAAAAATACCTCTCCAAAAAAAAAATCATTGTACCCATTTATGGAATGTAAAGTGATTTTTTTATTGTTTTTTTTATTTTTGTCACAGGGCATATGCATTCACCACACAGAGAGAAAGAGAGAGAGCAATCACCTACCAGGGAGAATGACCGTGCCACAATCCCCTCTTCTTTCACAATGTTGGATATTCATGGATACATACATCCCTGGAATTTTTTCCAAGCCACCATGTCTTGGACTTGACTTGTGTAGTCTGCCATGTTGGATTCAGTGACCTTAACCAACATGCCTTCAGCTTTCCCAATAACTGTACATTTATGTACATAATAACTCTCTTTCTCCCTTTCCCCAGTCCCCTGACAATGACCATTCTGTGATCTGCTTCTTTGACTTTGGCTACTTCAGATATCTTAGTTACTGGAGTCACACAGTCTTTTATCTCATGGATCACCGTAGATCTCTCCTAAATTTCATCTGTTTGTAAGTACTCAAACATCTGTATTATAAGAGTCACAGTTTGTGGGGCCGGCAGGTGTCATAGTGGCAGAGTCATGATTTGGAATTTCAGAGCTCAGTTAAGCATGTTCTAAAGCCTGCTAATGTTCTACAAAGCACAAACACACACAAACCCGTACACAAACACACACACACACACACACACCAAACACACCAAACTATGACCTCATGGACTCCTCAGTCATGTTTATTAGGAAAAGAATGCATAGGAGAACATTCCTCAATACAAATTATGTTTTCCCTAAAAAGTGTAGAAATAGTACACAATTTCCAATTGCTAAGCTTTCTATAGACAAAAAAACATAGACCTTCATTTTAATATAACTGTTTCATAATATATTTTAAAGAGATAAAAATATCTGCTAATGAAATGAAAAGGGACCAGCAGATGGCATAACAGTTACATCACTGTACTCTCATGGATGACCATGGTTTGAGTCTTGAACCCAGTGGCTTGAAACTCACAATGGGTACTTGTGCATGTGTGCCCAAGATCCAGGGAGGAGAATGAAGGAGAAGGGATTGATGCATGATCATCCACCCTCAGGAGTGATTTCTCTCTCTCTGTATCTATCACTTTCTCTTTCTGGCAAGCACACACATCCTAACACAAAAACGTCTAAGAAGAAAATAAATAAATAAATATGACAAATTAAGAGCCAATAGGTAGCATGATTCAGTCTCTGGAATCCCACATGGCCAACCAAGGTTCTAGTCCAGGACCTGGCAGCTTGAAAATCACCCTGGTACATGTGTTTCCATGCCAAAAATCCCAACAGCGGGGTGGGGTGATTTCTCACTCTCTCTCTCTCACTATCTCTCTAGAAAGCACACACATCTTATGGTAAACACCATCTCCCCAATTAAAAAATAGAAGAGGAAGGGAAAATGATATAATAAGCTCAGATGGACCTGAGAGATGGTTTTGAAGAGAAAACTCCATTGGTCTTGAAGCTGCTAAGCCCACTTACATCCCTATATGCCCAACATAAGAAATAAACCAGCTAAAATCAACATTTTTGATACAAAATAGAGTGATGTGCTGACAGTGCCTGGACAACTTACAGATTGATATCCCCAAGAGAACAATTACTAAAACCAATTAACCCACAATTCACAAAAGGAAATATCCGAAGTATGACAAAAGTAGAGGATCTTTAAAGACAGGATAAAGGTCTACAAAATTATGTTTAATTAAAAACTAATGGAATTTCAGTCAGAAAAGCACTTGCATATCAGTGCTTATAGTGACATAATTCACAATTGTGAAGAAATGGAACCAATCCAGATGTCCATGAACATATGAATGGACTGAAAAAATGTGGCAAGTATACTCTATAAATACTGTTCAGTCAAAAAAAGAAAATAAATTAAAAAGCAAAACTTTGGAATTTGATAGAAAGTGGTCAAATATGAAAGATTTATTGCTGAGTGAAGCAAGCCAGGCAATGAAGTAGAGACATTTTATGTCTCCACTTAATATATACCAACTGTCTGCACTGTATGGTAGAGACTGAAAGACTGGAGGACATAAAAGTAGTAAAAATAGTTACAGATGCTGGAAACAGTGTGGGAAAAGGGTGGGAGAAAGGGAAGAGTGTGAAAGAAATACGGGATAAAAAAAGGAGAGGCGAGGCATTTGTGGGACACAGAAATGGTTTATTTTCTGTTGATGATAACGTGTATAGTATTCTCAACTGGACTGGCCTGAGATGTATTTCAAGGTGGGTACATTCTCTTTACAAGCCAAATGACATATAGTGATCAAATGTTTCAAAAACAGAAAAAAAGGAAAAAAATAAATAAAAAATTTTAAAAGAAAAAGAAAAAGTAATAAAATTAAATTAAAAAACTTAAGCACTTCTTACCTCTACACTTCTCAATCTTGTCTACACTCATCTCCCAAACAGTGAACTTCACTTTAAGTTTTACCAGACTCCAGAACTTCAATACTTACTTTTACATAATGTTCTTCCCTCTGCTTGGAATCTCTGTCACTGGTATATTTGGAATTTTTTATTCCCTCTCCTTCTTGAGAAAATCTACTCTTTCTGAACAGCCTCCATCATCTTCTTATTTTTAAAATATATTTTATTTTATTTTAATTTCTTTTATATATTCAATCCCTATAAATCAGCTAGCTTGTAATGTCATATTCTTTTTAAATTTCTTAAAAGTATTCTCAAAGGAAAAGAACACTTCTTACATGTACTTATTTAATATGTGGGACTATCACTTTCTTGATTTTATTTAATTCCATGTCATTTTTCCTAGATAGGCTCACAATGACTTGAGAGTTGTAGCAATGGTATACATATTCATCTCTCTTCACCCTCTTTCCAAGAATCAGAGTTTTTTTTTTAAGAAAAATGTATAAAATGTGCTTTGTTTCTCCTGCTCATGCAGATAAATTATTTTAAGTTAATAAAAATTTGGGAGGGGTGGGTGTGTTCACAATAGAATTGACTATTAGATTTGATAACACGAAATCTATTAACTTTTCACATTCACCCAATATATATCTATATGTAAAATAATTCAATGTAAAACTTCGACTTAAGTAAAATCTTTTTAATATTCCCATTTTGACCTTTGAATAAATTTTTATGTGAATTTTCAATGTGAAAGTACAAACTGTGAAATGTATGTCTCATGAACTACTGCCACCAGGTATGGATTGCAAGCAATCTTTCATCTGGAGCCTTAGCAATTTCAGAAATATGCACAAATACACTCATTTCAAAAATTCCTTAAGAGAACTAAAAGTCATTGCACATCACATCACAACTCTGAATCGATGTTTCCTACTTCTTGAACTGCAAATTTCTTTGGCCATGTTCTAACTGAAATCTTTTTTATTTCTCCCATTCCTTCTTGACCCTCATACAGTTGGGTGTCTAATCCCATCACTAAATCGTCCACAGTGATGCCTGTTTTGCTAAGTCTGACAGACACATGGCCTGTTAATAAATTCAATAAATTACTGGGAAAACACTAGGTCAGACAAGGAACCAAACGCATCAGTCTCCCTGCTCTTGCTGGGCTGTTTCAGCTCTCAAGTGGTCTCAGGTAGATGTTCTTGGCATCCTTTCTCTCTGAATGGTTTCTGCAGTACCTACAGCTCTCACTTACCTATGTCCCTCTCAGAGAGATGGTCTTCTTGTGGAAGGGCAAATTTCTCCTCAGATAGGTAATGATAGAGACTGAAGCTCTGTCCCCAGACAAAACACAATGAGAGAATAAATGTGGTCCTTTGGCCAGACTGGAGATTCCAAAAACATCAAGTATGTCTTGTCTAGCCAAAGGCTGTCCTCCTTGAGGGACTATGACAGAGAAAAGATTTACAACTCCTTATATCTGCTCATTAAGAATATTTCCTCCTTATAACCACAAACTCTTAGTACTGATTTCCCTTGTGGACACTAGTCTGGAAAGGAAAATTTTCCTGTTGATCTGCTATTCTCAAAAGACCAAGTTGAAAATGTGATGAATCCAGTCTTTATTCCACGTTCTCTGTGAACTCTCCTGGGCCCAAAGGTCATTAGAACCTTTCACCAACTGTGAATTAAAATTTAATTGTCAAGAATCAGCATGTGGTGTGGAGGTTAAGGTGTTGGATCCCACATGGCTGACTACATGTTTTGAGTCCTGGACCCAGTAGCTTGAAAATATGCTGTCTGCTTGTGTCCAAAAGCCTAAGGAGATGGAGGAGAAGGGATTGTAGCATGTCCATCCCTCCTGGAGAGGGATTTCTCACTTTCCTTTCCTTTCTTTCTCTCTCTGGTGAGTGCACTCAAACTATAGCAAAACAAAACAAATAAATTTAAGCAAATTAATTACACAACAAAAAGTGACTGCATTGATGTTTTCTTATAAGTAACTAGGAGAAATCAAAAGGACATGAATGTTTTTACAAGAAATTGTGACCCTGAATCAAATGACTGAGACAGGAATTCAATCTCTTGGGAGTCATCCTTTGATCACAAATTGGAAAGAGAATCTTGAGCACAAAGAAAACACTTACTGGATGATATTGATATTTGTTCATTCACTGTTCCTTCAGCAGTTACAGCAAACTTTAAAATGGGATGGGGAGAAAATTTGTTTTAAGCCCTTCAAGGAGCTGTAATTACAGCCTGCACTGAAGTATTCAAGGAGAAACAGGAAGATATTTAATGAAACAGCATAAAACACACCATTCAGTCCTTTACCCCAATGAATAAACACCCTTCCACATGGGCACCAATTTTCCATACTTAAACAAGTAGAAGAATAGGATAAACAAAAAACATGGTGCATAGTTAATACAATGTATGATCGAAATGTTCACTTCATCCTATTTAAGGCTATCTCTAACTCTAAGGCAATATTTGTTCAACTATTTGTTTAAATTTGCCTTTATATATTCAAGGCATCTTGACTCAGGTAGCTGATAAAATACACATATGTATTCATGACAGAATGTACTGGGGCACATGAGGAGAGAGAGAAAAAGAGGGAGACAGACATAAATAGAGAGAAGCAGGACCAGGAGATGGTGTAATGTCTACGTCACTGGACTCCCATGTAGTCAACTGCAGTTCGAGTCCCGGTCCCAGTGGCTAAAACTCACGCTGGGCATGTGTGAGTGTGTGCCCAAGATCCCGAGAGGAGATTAGAGGAGAAGGGATTGTGGCGTGGCCACCGCCCTGGGTGGGTGATTTCTCGCTTTCTGTCTCTCTGTCTCTCTCTTTGTCTTTCTGGTGAGCACACACGCCCTATAGCAAAAATCTTTGAAAGCAAAAGCCTTTGAAAAAATAAAAAAGAGAGAAAGAAGCTCAGGGCATGATCCTGCAGAGACTCCCTTCATCCAACCATAGGCATTATTTCAGTTCCAGTCCAATAATATTTTCATAATTTCCCTCCAAAGACTATTTTCAGGGACCTCTTTATGTCTTTATTCCTCAGACTGTAGATGAAGGGGTTCAGCATGGGGGTGACCACAGTGTGTTGCACTTGAGTGTGAGCTGTGGGTAGTGGCAGCACTAAGGTTCACACCTAAGAGTGTACAATAAAATAAGGAGACAACTGAGAGGTGAGAGGCACAGGTGGAAAATACTTTGTACTTGCCCTGAGCTGATGAATGCATGAATTGAGTGTAAGAATAAATAATCCCAGCAAGGGGACCACCACCCAGCAGCACAGATGCAAAATAGATCACAATGTCATTAAAAAAAAAAGTGTCAGAGCAGGTAAGGTGGACCACCTAATTAAGATCAGAGAAAAGGTGTTGGATTTCTACATGTGTACAGGAGAACAGCCACAATGCCATTAAGGTATGTAACAAGGAATACAGGATACACAGGATCTGGGATGCCAGAACCAGCTTTCCACAGAGCCAGGGGTTCATGATGACCGTGTAGTGCAGGGGGTGACATATGGCCACATACCAGTCATAGGCCATCATGCTCAGGAGGAAGTCATCCAATGCTACAAAGAGTAGGAAAAAGTACACCTGGGTGATGTAGCCTGTGTAGGTGATAACCTTGCTGTGTGTTTTTTTTTATTTTTGTCATAGAGCATATGCACTCACCAGATAGACAGAGAGACAGAGACCACTTTACCAGGGAGAATGACCATGCCACAATCTCTTCTTTCATGATGTGGGCATGCATGTACACATGCCTGACATGTTTCCCAAGCCACCAGATTTTGGACTTGGCCTGTGCAGTCCGCCATGTTGGATTCAGTAGCCTTAACCACCATGTCACCAGTTTTTCCAATAACTGTAAATTTATATACATTGAAAAGCAACTCTCTTTCTCCCTTTCGCCAATCCCCTGACAACCACCATTCTATGACTGGTTGCCTGAATCTATGATTTTGACTTCTTCAGATATCCTAGTTAACTGGAATCACACAGTATTTTATTTCAAAGGTCTTCCATGGACCACAATAGATCTCTCCTAATTTTTATCTGTTGGTAAGTACTAAAACACCTGTATTATAAGAGCACAATTTGTGGAGCCAGCAGGTGTCATAGTCGCAGAGAAACAATTTGAAATTTAAGAGATTAGGTAAGCATGTTCTGAGGTCTGGTCATACATACATAACACAAACACATACATACACAGACACACGTACATACTAATGCACACACCAAACTATGACCTGCGGATGTCCTCAGCCATGATGCTTAGGAAGAGATGCATATGAAACCATTCTGCATGATCAAATCATCTTTTCCCTAAGAAACGGTGCTTAACTTCCTGTTGCTAAGCTTTCCATAGACAAGTAAACATAAACTTTCATTTTTTTTTTCTGGAGAGGTTTTTGCTATAGGATGCAAGTGCTCACCAGAAAGACAGAGAGACAGAGACAGAAAGTGAGAAATCATCCCCCAAGGAGGATGGCCACACCATAATCCCTTCTCCTCCATTCTCCTCTTGGGATCTTGGGCACACATGCACATGCACCCTGTGTGAGTTTAAGCCACTGGGTCCAGGATTCGAACCGTGGTCGACTACATGAGAGTCCAGCGACATAGCCATTATGCTAACTGCTGGTCCCCCACAGACCATTATGCTTAATCAATGTAGTTCATCATAGTTTCATCATTGCACATTGTGTGCATTTATATATCACAGAATCACATTGTACCTCATAAATATATAAAGTAATTATTCATCTTTGGAAATGGAATTCAAAATTTAAATTAAAAAAAGAATTAATCATAACAGGCAAAAGATAACAAAAAGGAAAAATAAATGTGAAATGATACGTAAATATGTATAAAAGGTGATTTATTTCTACTACCAATGAAGAGCAATTTTTCTAAGTTAAAAATTTGGGAGGAATGGGTGTGCACACAATAGGATTGACTATTATATTTGATAACACAAAATCTGTTAACTTTTTTTTTTTTTTTGAGAGAGAGAGATTTTCGCTATAGGGCGCGTGCGCTCGCCAGACAGACAGAGAGAGACATAGAGACAGAAAGAGAGAAACCACCCCCCAGGGGGGATGGTCACACCACAATCCCTTCTCCTCCATTCTCCTCTCGGGATCATGGGCACGCACGCACACGTGCCCGGCGTGAGTTTTAAGCCACCGGGTCCGGGACGCGAACCGCGGTCGACTACGTGGGAGTCCAGCGACATAGCCATTACGCTAACTGCTGGTTCCCAAAATCTGTTAACTTTTCATATTCACCCTATATATCATATGTAAAACTAATACAATGGTATTCTGGTCATTTGATTTAAAAATATCAATGCATTACTTAAAAGAAAAATATTTTTAAAAAAACAACTGTCAGACACCAGAACATAAAAACTTGATAATTTTCAATGAAGGAATAAGAAAAGAGATCCACAAACACATTCAGCTTGACCAGCAAGAAAATTGTTGTGAGTTAAAACTCTTTAATAATCCCATTTTGACCTCTGAATAAATTTGTGTAAATTCCTAATATGAAAGGAGAAATTGTGAAATATAAGTCTCATGAAATACAGTTGTATGGTATGAATTACAATCAATACTTTCATCCGATCTTTCAAAATATAGAGAAATATGCACAAATACATTCATCTCAAAAATTTAAGAGACCCAAAGTCATTGCATATCTCATCACGACTCTGATTCTATTTTTCCTTCTTCTTGAACTGCAAATTTCTTCAACACTTTCTAATTTAACTGAAATCATTTATTTCTCCCATTCCATCTTCTCTCATCTAATTGGATGTCTATTCCCATCACTAAATTGACCACAAAGATGCCTGCATTGCTAAATCTGACAGACACATGGCTTCTTAACATAGTAAATAGATTATTGAGAAATAACTTGGTCAGACAAGTAACCAAATGCATCAGTCTCTCAGCTCTAGATAGGCTGATCTCAGGTACATGTCCTTGGCATCCTTTCTCTGTGAACCATACCTGCAGTACATACCAGGTTCTTTGACTCAACCTGCATGGAATCTCAGAGAGGACAGTCTTCTTGTGGAAGGGTGAATTTCTCCCTGGATGGTTGACCATTGAGACTGAAGCTCTGTCCCCAGACAAGACACAATAAGAGAATTAATCATGGTCTCCTGGCAAGACTGGAGATTCCAAAAACATCAACTATGTCTTGTCCAGCCCAAGGCTATACTTCCTGAGGGACAATGACAGATGAAATATTTACAGCTTCCTATATCTGTTCATTAGGACCATTTCCCCCTTATATCTGCAACCTCTAAGTCCTTGATTTCCCTTATGGGCAGTTGTCTGGAAAGAAAATTTTCCTGCCAATTTGCTGTTCTCAAGAGACCAAGTTGGGGACCAGCAGTTAGCATAATGGTTATGTCGCTGAACTCCCATGTATTAGACCACAGTTCGAGTCCCATACATGGTGGCTTAAACTCATGCCGGGCGCATGTGCATATGTGCCCAAGATCCCGGGAGGAGAATGGAGGAGAAGGGATTGCAGCGTGGCCATCCCTCCTCCCCCAGGTGTGATTTCTCACTTTCTATCTCTCTGACTCTGTCTTTCTGGTGAGCGCATACACCCTATAGCAAAAACCTCTCCAAAAAAAAGGAAAAAAGAAAAAAGAAAGAAACACAGTGCATAGTTAATACAATGTGTGATTGAAATGTTCACTTCATCATATTTAAGTCTATCTCTGACTCTAAGGCCATATTTTTTCAACTATTTGTTTGGATTGGACTTTCCATATACAAAACATGTTGACTCAGGAAACTGATAAAATTTATTTTTATTCATAACAGAATGTGTTGACGCACACGAGGAGAGAGAGAACAAGAGGGAGACAGACAGAGAAACAGACATAAAGAGACAGAAGCACCATCTACAGGGCACAGGCAGGCTGAGACTCCCTTCTTCCAGTCCTCCAGTTCTCTGGATCCTGGGCACACACCCATCCAGTGAGATTTCAGGCTGACTCAACTCGGGACTTAAACCGGAGTCCTCACTTGGCTTCCACCTCTATACTCTGGTATGCTATAGCTGCACCACAGAATCTGGGCTGATCACCAAGTTTTTATAGTGATGACAGTAGGCAATGTGAACTCTGAGCTGAGTAACAGAACAGGAATTTAATAAGCAAATTACAGATAATCAAATACACTAATATATTAAAGTCTACATTTCAGATAGAGATACTGGAAGCAAAGACATGCACACACATGAAAATCTGCAGTTTCAGATGTTTCTATAATCTATATTAATTGCATTAATTGCCAAATAAAATGTGGGTTTTTTTTTCTGTTTTCTAGTTGTTTTACTAGTTGTCGTTCTCTTTTCCACAGACAGAATAAATCCCCAAAATTTATATGAGTAACATACAAAAATTGCTCAGAATCATGAACATCATGTGAGAATACATTCTTTTTAAGAGTTGTATACAGGGGGACAGAAGATAGCCTGGTGGCTAAGGAACTGGCTTCCAAGGTGGATAATTATGGTTTGAGTCCCAGAACTGGTGGCACACATTTTTAGTATTGATCTTTATCTCTCTCTGGTCAAATAAAAAAAATCATCATTAAATTAGATAAAAATAATTCTAGAATAAAAAAAGAAAAGAGTTGCATGTCATTCTATGAGATAATGATTCTTTCAGAGGCTAAGAATCATGATAATGACACAATGCTAGGAATAACGTTGAGAAAGTATAAAGATATTTTTAAAAGTTGACTGGATATGAGAGAATGTAGAAAGCTGAATACAGTGTTACTTCAATTGTACAGACATGTAGTTTATAATCTGATTAGAGAATCACAACTACTGGCTTTAAACTTTGCAATTATGGGCATTATTTCAGCTGCAAGCTAATGATTTTTTTCACGACATCTGTCCAAAGAGTATTTTCAGTGCTCTCTTTATGTCTTTATTCCTCAGACTGTAGATGAAGGGGTTCAGCATGGGAATGACCACGGTGTACATCACTGAGGCTGCTGCACTTGAGTGTGAGCTGTGGGTAGCACCAGCATTAAGGTACACTCCTAAGACTGTACAATAAAATAAAGAGACAACTGAGAGGTGAGAAGCACAGGTGGAAAATGCTTTGTACTTCCCCTGAGCAGATGCAATTACACGAATGGAGAAAACTATCTTACAGTAAGAGTAAAGGATCCCAATGAGGGGACCACCAGCCATCATCACAACTGCAAAATACATCACCATGTCATTTAAAAAGGTGTCAGAACAGGCAAGGTGGACAACCTGATTCAGTTCACAGAAAAAGTGGGGGATTTCCACATGCATACAAAAGGACAGCCGCAATGCCATTAGGCTTTGTAACAAGGAATGCAGGACACTCATGATCCAGGACACTAGAACCAGCTTTCCACAGAGCCAGGGGTTCATGATGACCGTGTAGTGCAGGGGGTGACAGATGGCCACATACCGGTCATAGGCCATCACAGTCAGGAGGAAGTCATCCAATGCTGCAAAGACTAGGAAAAAGTACATCTGGGTGATGCACCCTGCATAGGTGATGACCTTGCTCTGTGTCTGGATGTTCACCAGCATCTTTGGGACAGTGGTGGAGGTGAAACATATCTCAGCAAAGGACAGGTTGGAGAGTAAGAAGTACATGAAGGTGTGCAGGTGGGAGTCTGAGATGGTGGCCAGGATGATGAGCAGGTTTCCACACACAGTGATCAGGTACATCAAGAGGAAAAGCCCAAATATGAGGGGCTGCAATTCTGGTTTCTCTGAAAATCCCAGAAGAAGGAATTCTGAAATTTGTGTATCATTTCCTGGTTCCATGGTGACTCCCTGAAAAGAGGAAAATAAGATAGTTAATTTCCCATGAGCCGGTATTATTTGCATAGTTGAAATGCCATAGTCAGACTTTTTAAGTCACAAAGTTATGTTTTATATTTTTACATATTGACATGGATGTACACATGCCTGGCATGTTTTCCAAACCACCAGGTCTTGGACTTGACCTGCACAGTCTGCCATGTTGGGTTTCGCAGCATCAACTACCATGCCACCAGCTTTCCCAGTAACTATAAATTTACATATATTGAAACTCTCTCTTACTCCCTTTCACCAATCCCCTGGCAACCACCATTCTGTTGTGTGCATCTATTTTTTTTTTTACTACTTCAGATATCTTAGTGGCATCACACAGTATTTTATTTTAAAGGTCTTCCATGGGTCACACTAGACCTCTCCTTATTTTTATCTGTTGGTAAATACTCAAAATCTGTGTTATAAGAGTCATAATTTGTGGGACCAGCAGGTGTCCTAATGGTAGAGTCATAATTTGGAATTTAAGAGATCAGGTAAGCATGTTCTGAGGTCTGCTCATGTTCTACACAACACAAGCAGATACATACATACATACACACACACATACACATACACACATACACACTAGCACACATACCTCTAAGACACACACCAAACTATAACCTCCAGATTCCTCGGCCATGTTGATTAACAAAAGAATGGATTCCAGACCATTCCTCAATACCAAATCATCTTTTTCCTAAAAAATGTAGGAATGATGCCCAAATTCCAGTTGCTAAGCTTTCCATAGACAAGAAACATGGACCTTCCTTTTAACATGACTGTTTCACAATTTGTTGTTTTTTACTTTTTTTATTTTATTCTATTTTTATCATTCTTATCGTTTATTTAACGTTTTGCTCACATAGATCATTTAGCTTGTAAAGAGTTCACATATTTTTTGCAAAGAGACAGAAATATCTGCTCATTAAAAAAATAATAATAAAAATAAATAAAGGGGGCCAGAAGGTGGCATTGAGTTTACATCACTGTACTCCCATATGGATGGCCATGGTTTGAGTCTTAAACCCTCTGGCTTGAAAGTCACAATGGGTGCATGTGCATGTGTGCCCAAGATCCTGAGAGGAAAATGGAGAAGGGATTCCAGCATAGCCATCCATCTTGGGGAATGATTTCTCACTTTCCCTCTCGTTTTCTCTGTCTCTCTCATTCTCTATGGCAAGCTCAGCACACTAAAGCTAAAACTTCTAAAAGAAAATACATAAAAATGAAGAATAAAGGGTCAGTAGGTTCATGGTCATTCAGGCAGTGGATTTCCACATGACTGGCCATGGTTCCACTACTGAACCTGGCAGCTTGAAAATAACCCTGGGTACTTGTGAATGCATGTCCAATATTCCAAGAGGAGAATGGAGAATAAGGAATTTTAGAGTAGCCATCCTCCCTAAAATATGATTTCTCACTTTCCCTCTCTCTCTCTGTCTGTCTCTTTCTGGCAACACACATCCTATAGTAAATACTCATCCCAAAAAATGAGGAAGAAAGTATATGAGAAAGGGAAAAATATCTAATAAGCTCAGGTGGCCCTGAGAGATGTGATGAAGAGAAAACTCCCTTGATCCTGAAGTAGGTCAAGCCCAGTTACATCTCTGTATGCCCATCATAAGTAAAAAAACAGCTAACATTAACATTTTTGATATAGAATAGATTGGACCTCTTACAGATTGAACTCCCCAAGATAACAATAAGCAAAGACAATAAGCCTGCAAATCTCAAAAGGAGTTATCCAAAATACAACATATTAGAAGATCTTTTTTAAAAGAGTAAAAGTATGTGGAATTATGTTTAATTAAAAACTAACAGAATCAGAAGACTGGGTTTTGCGTCTCATATCTAGCCCTCAGTGACTCCCCAGAAGCGAATGAAGGAGAAATTTCATAGCTTCAAACACAGGACTTGACTCTCCATGAAAAACTCACCTCTTCCATGAATAGCTTCAAACACGTGACTCCATTCCCCACAAAGAATGCACCTCTGGGACCAGCAAGTGGTGTGGTGATTCAGGCACTAGATTCTCATATGACTGACCACAGTTCAAGCCCAAGAACTAGCAGCATAAGAATCATACTGTATCCATATGCACATGCCCACAATCCCAAGAGAAAAATGGAGAAGGGATTGTGGTATGGTCATTCTTCTTGGAAGTGAATTCTCACTTTCCCACTCTGTCTTTGTCTGTCTTTCTCCAGTAAGCACACATGACCTATGGTGGAAACAAATTAAGGAGGAAAATAGAAAGGTAAGATATTTATGAGAAACAGAAATGGATTATTTTCTGTTGATGATAACATGTATACTATATTCAACTAGACTGGTGTGAAGTTTCACTTTACAAGCTAAGTGATGTATAATGATTGAATGTATAAACTTTTTTCAAAAATAAGAAAATTTTTAAAATAACCAAAGGACAGGAGAATGCTCATTTGGAAAAGCACTTGCACATCATTGTTTATTACAGCATTATTCACAATTGCTAATACATGGACCATGCCAAATGTCTATGAACAGATAGGTAGATTGGAAAAGTGTGGTGCATATAGTCAATGGAATAATATTCAGCCATAAAAACAAAAAGACCCTAGCATTTGATAGAAAGTGGCTGAATATAGAAGATTTATTGCTGAGTGACATAAGCCAGGCTATGGAAAAGAGACATTATATCTCCACACTTAACATACACTGACTGTCTGCACCCTAAGGTAGAGATTTAAAGACTGGAGGACATAAAAACAGTGAAAATTGTTATGGATTCTGGAGACAGTGTGGAAGAAGGTTAGAAGAAGGGAACAGTGTAGGGTAGGAAGTCAGGGAGAAAAAATAGAGAGGCAAGACATTTGTGGGACACAGAAATGATTAATGACCTATTGATGATAATGTGTATTCTCAGTTAGAATGGCCTGAAATGTATTTTATGTTGGGTAAATTCTCTTTACAAGCCAAGTGATGTATAACAATTGAATCTTGTTTTTTAAAATGAGAATAATAATAATAATTTACATAATAAAAAGAAAAAAACACTAAAATAAAATAAAAAGTAAAGCATCTCTTACTTCTACCCTTCCCACCCCTGCCCATACTAATCTCCCAAACACTGAACTTCATTTTAAGCTTCACCAGACTCCAGAACTTCAATACTTCCTTTTACATAATGTGCTTCCCTCTGCTTGGAGTCTCTGTCACTGGTATATTTGAAATTTTTTATCCCCTCTCCTCAAGAACATCTACTCTCTCAGAACAACCTCAATCATCTTTTTTTAATACATTTTATTTTATACAATCACTGTACATCACTTAACTTGTGAAGTCAGCTTCTTTTAAATTTTTTTAAAAAACATTCTTAAATGAAATGAACACGTCCTGCATGTACTTATTTAATATACTGCTTTCTTTATTTCATTTAATTCTGTGTCATTTTTCCTAGCTAGGCTCACAATGGCTAGAGAGATGTTGTAATGGTACATATATCTATCCTACATTAGCTCCAGAATCAGTTCTTTTAGAATAATGTATTTAGTTTAATTTATTATTTTTTTAATTTGATGTAGAGTATGTGCACTCAACAGAATGAGACACTGAGAGAGAATGAGAAAGCAAGACACAAGGTTCAGGACTCAATCACACTTGACCATATGAGAGTCCAGTGCCTCCTGTTAGCTCTGAAATAGGAGGTTTGAAACATTTTTACCATGAAGAAATAATCAGTATATGAAGGTCAGTTAAATAACATACCTAGTTTAATCATTGTAGTTTATCATAGTTTAATCATTGTAGTTTATCATAGTTTAATCATTGCACATTGTATGTGGGTCTATATCACAGCATCACATTGTACCCCATAAATATATAAAGCAATTACTCATCTTTAAAAATGGAACTCAAAACTAAATTTAAAAAATTAATCATAATAGGCAAAAGACAATAAGAAAAAATAAATGAGAAATAAGATGAAAATATAAATACAAGATAATTTGTTTCTACTACTGGTGAAGAGGAATTTTTCTAACTTAATAAAAATTATAGAGAGATGGATGTGTAAGAAATTAGGGTTGACTATTATATATGATAACACAAAATCTGTTAATGTTTCACATTCACCCAATATATACCTATAAGTAAAGTAATACAATGACATTCTGATGATTTGATTTAAAAACATCAATGCATTATTTAAAAGAAAAAAATTGAAAGAATAAAAAGCATGCATACACCAGAACATAAAACCTGCATAAATAAAATAAAATATAAACAGATCCACAAACATATTCCACTTCATCAGGAAGTAAATAGTTGTAAGTGAAAACTCTTTAATGTAACTATTTTGACCTTTGAATAAATTTTTATGTGGATGACCAATGTGAAAGCAGAAATTCTGAAACGTAAGTCTCATGGAGTATCAGTGTACGGTATGAATTTCAAGCAATCTATTCATAAGGATCCTCCAAAAAATACAGAAATATACACAAATACACTCATTTAAAAAATGCCTTAAGAGGTAACCAGCAGTTAGCATAATGGCTATGTCACTGGACTCCCATATAGTCGACAGCAATTCGCGTCCTGGTCCCGGTGGCTAAACTCACTCTGGGCGCGTATGTGTGTACGTGCCCGAGATTCCAGGAGGAGAATGGAAGAGAAGGGATTGCAGCGTGACCATCCCCCCTGGGGGGTGATTTCACGCTTTCTGTCTCTATGTCTCTCTCTGTCTGTCTGGCGAGCGCACGTGCCCTATAGCGAAAACCTCTCCCCCCCAAAAAATTAAAAAAGCCTTAAGACACCTGAAAGTCATTGCACATCTCATCACAACTCTTATTTTATTTTCTCTACTTCATGAACTGCACATTTCTGTGGACATTTTCTAATTTGACTGAAATAATTTATTTCTCCCATTCCATCTTCATCCTCATCCAATTGGATGTCTATTCCCATCACTAAATTGTCCACAATGATGCCTGTATTGCTAAGTCTGCCAGATACATGGTTTATAATCATATTAAATAAATTACTGAGAAATAACTTGGTCAGACAAGTAACCAAATGTATCACTCTCTCAGGTCTTTCTAGGCTGGTTTGGCCCTGAAGCAATCTCAGGTAGAGGATCTTGGCATCCATTCTCTCTGAACTTTCCTGCTGTTCCTACCAGGCTCCAGACTCACCTGTGTGGGCTCTCAGAGATGACAGTCTTCTTGTGGAAGAGTGAATTTCTCCTTGGGTTGTTGATGATGGAGACTGAAGCTCTGTCCCCAGACAAGACACAATGAAAGAATTAAGCATGGTCCCCTAGCCAGACTAGAGATTCAGAAAGCATCAACTTTGTCTTCTCCAGCCCAAGGCTGTCCTCCTTGAGGGACAATGACAGATGAATTATGTACAGCTCCTTATAGTCACTCATTAGGTACATTTCCTCCTTACAACTACAACCTCTTAGTACCTGATTTCCCTTGTGGACACTGGTCTGGAAAGAATAACATTTTCCTGATTTACTTCTCTCGAGAGACCAAGATGAAAGTGTGATGACTTTATCTTTCTTCCACAAAATTTCCCTCCCAAGACTATTTTCAGAGTCCTCTTTATGTCTTTATTCATTAGACTATAGAGTAAATGGTTCAGCATGGGGGAGACCACAGTGTACATCTCTGAAGCTGCTGCATTTGAGAGTGAGCAGTGGATAACACCAGCACTAAGGTCCACTCCTAGACTCAGACAATAAAATAAGGAGACAACTGAGAGGCGAGAGGCACATGTGGAAAAAGCTTTGTACCACCCTTGATCTAATGAGATTGCACAAATGGAGAAAAGTATCTTAGAATAAAGGATCCCAGTGACGGGACCACCACCCAGCAGCACAGACGCAAAATAGGTCACCATGTTATTAAGAAAAGTGTCAGAGCAGGCAAGGTGGACCATCTGATTAAGTTCACAGAAAAAGTGGGGGATTTCCACATGTACAAAGAAGGACAACTATAACACCATTAAGATTTGAAACAAGGAATACAGGACACTCATGATGTGGGATGCCAGAACCACTTTCAATAAGGCAGGGATTCATGATGACCGTGTAGTGCAGGGTGTGAAAAATGGCCACATACTGGTCATAGGCTATCACTGTCAAGAAGAAGTCATCCAATACTAAGAAAACTGTGTTATAGAACTCCTGGGTGATACAGCCTGCATACATGATGACCTTGCTCTGTGTCTGGATGTTCACCAGCATCTTTGGGAAGGTGGTGGAAGTGAAACAGATTTCAGCAAAGGACAGATTGGAGAGGGAAAGTACATGGGGGTGTGCAGGTGGGAGTCTAGGATAGTGGCCAGGATGATGAGCAGGTTTCCACACACGGTGATCAGGTATATGGAGAGTAAAAGCCCAAATATGAGGGGCTGCAATTCTAATTCCTCTGAAAGTCCCAGAGGAAGAAATTCTGAAATTTGTATATCATTTCCTGGTTCCATGATGACTACCTGAAAAGAGGAAAATGAGATAACTAATTTCACACAAACAGGAATTACTCACAGAACTGAAATGCCATCATTAATATTTTGTGGTCGCAATGTTATTTTCTATGTTTTTGTATGGATTTAATCCCCTTTAGGCTTTCATAGTGTCATCTCTTCCTGTACTTCTTATCTCACTTCTTTGTTCCCATAGATCAGGTATCTACATGTTTTTTTAACATATTTATTTCTTGACAAATAATAGTAGTACATATTTATGGAGTAAAATATGATGTATCAGTAAGGTTTGGTTTTGGTTTAGTTTTCCTATTGGACAGATGCATTCACCTAACAGAGAAACAGAGAGAGAAGGAATGTGAGAGATCACTCTCAACAGGGAATGGCCATGCCACAATACACTATTCACTCAAGATCTTGGTAGTGCATACATACATGCCTGGCATTTTTTTTCAATCTGCCAGGTCTGGGCTTTTAACTGACAGTAGACCATGTGTGATCCAACAGTCTTAACCATCACACCACCAGCTGACCCAATAACTAAAACTTTATATCCATTGAAAACAACTTGTTTCCTCTTTCACCAATCTTTGACAACCACCATTGTGTTGTCTTCTTCTATGGCATTGACTACTTCAGATATCTTAGTTAAGTGGCATCACTCAGTATTTTAGTTTACATTTTCCATGAATGAAAATAGTTCTCTCCTCAATTTTTTCTGTTGATTAGTATTGAGACCACTGTATTATGAGATCATAATTTGGGGGGCAAGCAGATATCATAGTCATTATGATAGTCAGCTGGACTCCAATATGGCCAATCATGGTCTGAGACCTAAAACTAGGTCTTAAAAATCACACTGGACACGTGTTTGCATGTGTGCCCAAAATCCTAAGAATGGAGGAGAAGGGATTGCGGCGTGACCATCCCCTCTGGGGGGTGATTTCTCGCTTTCTGTCTCTATGTCTCTCTCTCTGTCTGTCTGGCAAGCGCACGCGCCCTACAGTGAAAATGTGGCCAAAAAAAGGCTTTTGTGCTTATTACTGACATAGATGGATTTTTCTACGTTAATAAAAATTTGGAGTGCATTTGTGTACACAATGTGATGGACTATTAGATTTGATAACACTAAATTATTAACTTTCCAAATTCACACACACACACGCACACACACACATATATATACATAAAAATAATTCAAAAGTATCCTGAAATTTTTATTTTAAAATGATAATTCACTATTAAGAGAAAAATATCAAAAAAAATATATACTCAGACCCCAGAACAAAAAACAGTGGCTTGATTTGCAATAAAGTAAAAAGTTAACAGACTCACAAAACTATTTAATTTCACCATCCAGAAAATAGCTGTCAGTGAAAACTCTTCAATATTCCCATTTTAACATGAGAATTAAATTTTTATGTGAATACCCAATGTGAAAGAAGAAATTGTGAAATATATGTCTCATGAACTACAGTTGCAAGGTATGAATTGCAAGGAATTCATTCCTCTCGATCCTTCAAAAAATACCAAAACATGCATAAATGCACTAATTTCCAAAACTCCTTATCGGACCCTAAAGTCATTGCACATCTCATCACAACTCTGATTTTCTGCTTTTCCTACTTCATGAACTGCAAATTTCTGTTCACATGTTCTAGGTTGACTGAAATAATTTTATTTCTCTCATTCCTTCTTCACCTTAATCCAACAGGATGTCTACTCTCATCACTAAATAGTCCAATTAGCCTACAAGCTAAGTCTGACAGACACATGGCTTGTTAACATATTAAATAAATTAATGATGAATAAATTAGTCAGATAAGTAACCAAACGCATTATATCTCAGCTCCTGTTTGGTTGGTTTGGCTCTATGGGGATCTCAGGTAGATGTCATTGGCATCCATTCTCTATGAACAGTCCTGCAGAACCTACCTGACTCTCAGACTCACCTGTATGGGCTCTCTGAGAAGACAGTCTTCTTGTGAAATGGTGAAGTTCTTGGAGACTGAAGCTCTGTCCCCAGACAAAACAAAATGAAAGAATTAAGCATGGAATCCTATGAGAAGACAGTCTTCTTGTGAAATGGTGAAGTTCTTGGAGACTGAAGCTCTGTCCCCAGACAAAACAAAATGAAAGAATTAAGCATGGAATCCTAGCCAGTCTGGAGAGTCCAACAAAAATCAATCATGTTGTGTCCAGCCCAGGGCTATACTCCTTTAGGGACATTGACAGATGAAATATTTACAGCTCCCTATATCAGCTCATTAGGTACATGTACATTTCCTCCTTATAACAACAACCACTTAGTGGCTGACTTCCCTTGTGGACACTGGTCTGGAAAGAAAAGAACATTTTTCTGTTGATTTGCTGCTCTTGAGAGACTAAGATGAAATTGTGATGAATCCAGTCTTTAGTACATGTTCTCTGGAAACTATCCTGCCACCACAGGTCTTTAGAATGTTACACTAACTGTTGAGTACAATTTAATTGTCCCCATTTAGCAGGTGGCATGGAGGTTAAGGAGCTGGATCCCCCTTGGCTGAATGCATGACTCAAGTCCCAAGCCCATTGGCTTGAACATCACACTGGGCACGTATATGTGTGTGTTCAAAATCCTGACAGAAGACTAGTGGAGAAGGAATTGCAGCATGGCCATCCTGCTAGGGACAGATTTCTCACATTTCTTTTCTCTGTATCTCTCTCTCTCTTTCTCTCTCATCTTTCTCTCTCTCTCACTCCCTGCAAGGCCACACACAAAAAAAAAAACCTTAAAAATATTTTTTAAATTAAAAAAAGAATTGTCATTTAGTGTTTCATTTACGTAACATTTGGTAATTACAAGAGATATATGTGGACCTTTTTGCTCACAGTGGACTGAAGTTAGAAACTTATATGCTTTATTTCATTTAATATTTACATGATACCACACCAGTAGGACACACTATTAGCAAACTTATTCTACATTATAGTAACAGGACTCAGGAGAGTTAAATCATGAACTGAGTAAGAATGAAGCTTTGACTAAAACTTCATCAAGATGTCTCCAGGTCTCAGTTTGTAGGCATGGAACAAACAGAAAGGAAGTATCAGTCCAAAGAAAAGAAACAGAAATATGTCAGAATTCCAAGTGTAAAGGAAATAGTTCATGTGGTTCCCTTTATTTTCTAAGTTTGTGTTTTAATTTTATGTCATTTCCATTTAATCATTGTACATTTTTACAGTATACAATGTGAGTTCTCAACACACAAATGCATTGCATGTCAAGCAAGTCAAAGAGATTAACTTTCCATTATTTTGTCTCTTTAATGTTCTTTTTTTTTTAGTTTTTTGATTTCTATTTTTGATTAAACTTCTTATTTGGGGAAAAATGATAGATTAACATGTATTGATAATAAATAATGTAGAGAAATCCATGTGTTCTTTTTTTTTATTTTTTGTGTACTTTCAATCACATTGTTTAGCTTACAAAGTGAACATTTCAATATGTGAACATTTCTCCCCAGTCCAGTTGATCAAAATATCTTCAACCAATAACACCATGCCTCCCCATCCCATCAATGCTCTGCCTCTGTATCCCTCCTCCAAATGTCCTTTGTGGAGAGCACTGCATACGGAAGCCATCTCGAGCTATCCACCATCTTGGAAACCATTAGGCTTCACTTCCTCACTGAGCAAATCGTTTCTCAGAAATCATGTGACCAACCGTTCTCCCCGGAAGTGGTTGGGTTTCTAGGCAATGGGAGAGATCCCCCCACATCAATGATTGGTTCATGTTGTTCTATCTCATTTGCATTTTGGGCAACCAATTGGTTCCCACCAGCTGTATATAACTCGCCATTTCTCCTCAATAAACGGAAGTGGATGGAAGAAGACTACTTGATCAGCACCTCACAGTGTGTGTGCGTGGTTTTGTCCCATCTCTCACTCCCTCCCCCAAGGAACCTGTTCTACTGTCCTGTGGACTGGGACACGTGGTGCCTGAACACAGACTTGGGTACGAGGGATCCAGTGAAGAGCTCCCGAGAAAGACTCCAGTGCAGAGCAGCCCAGAAAAGCCACGGTGGAAAACAGACAGGATGGCATAGAATCGTCCAGAAGGGAATGGCAGAGAGTCATTCCGAGAAAGGCTGGCGAAAACTATAGAAGGACGAAGAGAAGACATCCTGGTAAGTATTTACTTACGTTTTATTTTAAGTACGGGTAATAATGGGACAAAAGGTTAGTCAGCATAAAATATCCATTCAGAGCTTAATAGAAGCTCTTGTCCTTATGGTTGCTAAGGGAGAGCAGATCATGCAAAATGATCAACCCCAGGAGGAGGCTGTAGCCACCTCAGATCTAACCAAGGATTCTAAAATTGAAAAAGAACAGGGAGAGGATCTTATTTCCCTAGATAGTGAGGAAGAAGTTAAAAGCCCCGAAAGCAAGACAAAACCCAAAAAATCTAAAAAACTAAAAAAGAAAAACAACCTTAAGGCTCTACAAGAGCCAAAGAAAAACGAGTCATCAACTAGTTCAGAGGATGAAATCTTAGAGGCCAAGGCTGACAAATGCAATAATCTAAATTGGCCGTCTGAACAAAAAACTTTAGAAACAAATACTGCCATGTGCAGAAACCCAAAATGGCCGTCTGAACAAAAAACTTCAGAAACAAAGACAGGCAAATACCATAATTTAAAATGGCCACCTTTCAAAAAACGACCGCCATCTTATGATTCGGTCGCATCTGCGCCATCTTTGGTGTGTAATCATTCTTGCCATGAAAAGGCTGCTCCGCCATCTTTGGCAATGCCCATTATTGAACCTAAGGCAAAAGTTCAGACTAAGAACAACTTAAAGAACAAATTCAGTTAGAAAAAGAACATCAAGAATTAATATCACAATTAGAAAAACTAAAAGTGGGTAAAT